>NC_053392.1:460861828-460891027 GCF_905171765.1 Bufo bufo | reverse complement strand
AGACCACTCCATGGTCGGTAATCCTCGACTTAAGCGGTCCGCTATCATATTGAGGGAGCCTCGAATATGAACGGCAGATAAATGGGAAAGGTTCAGCTCTGCCCACCGAAGAATTACCCCGATCTCTGACAGAAGGGGCAATGATCTTGTGCCTCCCTGTTTGTTTATATAGAGAACTTCAGTCATATTGTCTGACTGGACTTTCACTGCTTTGCCCCGGATCTGAGGCGCAAAGTGAAGGAGGGCTAGCCGGATAGCTCACATCTCGCGAAGATTGGAGGAAAGATGCGGCTCCAGAGGAGACCAAGATCCCTGAATTGGGGATCCGTCCAGGTGAGCGCCCCAGCCTAGAAGGGACACGTCTGTAGTCAATATGACCCAAGCTGGTTGGGTCATAGACTTCCCTGCTGGTAGCTGAAACCACCATCTGAGGGAATTTCGGGTTTGACCGGACAGGGAGCACAGGGAATCTAGCCCCGCAGGGCTGCCGTTCCATAGGTGTAAGACCTCCGACTGAAGAGGACGGAGGTGCCATAGCGCCCAAGGGACCGCATCCGCAGCCGCTGACATGAGCCCCAGCATCTTCATGAGAGTCCGGATAGAGACTCGACGAGGGACATAAAGGACCTTTGCCAGGTCCTGAATCCGCGCTCTCCTTTCTGGAGTCAACCGGAGGGACATCTCCACAGAGTCGACCACGAATCCTAAGTAATGGATTGAAGTCGATGGGCTCACATTCGACTTCTGCCAGTTGATAATCTAGCCTAGGCGGAAGAGAAAAGAGACTGCGACCTGAAGATGGTGGGTAAGGATCGGAACTGAAGAGGCTATGAAAAGCCAATCGTCCGGATAAGGAATAATAGTCAGTCCTTGGAGTCTCAAAGCTGCCACCACCAAAACCACCACCTTGGTGAAGATGAGGGGGGCAGAAGAGATTCCGAAGGGAAGCACGGCGAACTGAAAGTGCCTGCAAACCCCTGAAATCTGGACCGCGATCCTGAGGAGTTTCCGGGATGCGGAATGGATCGGAATGTGAAGGTACGCATCCTTGAGGTCCAGAGTAGCCATGACGTCCCCAGGATTGAGGATATGGCTGACTGACCTTATGGTTTCCATGCGAAACCTTGTTTTCCTTATAAATCGATTGAGGAATCTCAAATCGATGATCATCCGGAGATCTCCTGTCTTCTTGGGAACCAGGAACACTGGTGAATAAATCCCTAGGCCCCTCTCCCCTGCCGGTACCTCCTCTAGGGCTCCCTTGGAAATATAGTCCTGAATGTAAGATTCTAGGACCACCTGTTTGGCAGACCCGAAGTTTCGTGTGGCGATGAATCTCTCTGGGGGGAGAGAGATAAGATCTACCCGGTACCTGGCGGAAACTATGTCCTGGACCCAGGGGTCTCCAATCAACCAGCTCCAAGAGTCTTTGAAATGGGTAAGACGGCCCCCCACGGGAATCTGGGGGAGGGGTACGGGAAAATCTAGAGGAGACACTGCAGGGGCAGCAGGGCTTATCCAAGAGCCTCGAGGAGGCCCATAGTCAGGAGGGTTTTGCCTCCCTGGTGGGTTTGCGGGGGCGTCTCGGATATTTACGAGACGGCCCCCCCCCCAATCTCTGCACCTAGACTGCTGCCCAGGACGACCTCCGCCCTTCTTATCCTGTCTGGGGCGTCCCCAAAAGGGCTGCTGGGGGAGGCTCTTCGCTTTTTTATCGGAGAGCCCCTCCATTATTTTGTCCAATTCGGACCCGAATAACCTATCTGGTTCGAAGGGGAGCCCACAAAGGTTAAACTTGGATGCGTTATCCGCGATCCACGGTTTCAGCCAGAGTGGTCTGCGGGCAGCTGAAACTAGGGCCATAGTTTTGGCGGCCAGCTTCAGCTGCATCTGGGAGGAATCAACTAAAAAGTCCATAGCCAGGTTGGCTGACTTGAAGGCTGCCAGGATGTCGTCTCTTGATACGCTCTGCTCCACATCCGTCTGGATTTGATTAAGCCTAGAGCGTAGATAGGTGGCTACCTCAGTGGCCGCAATTGAAGTAGATGCGGAGGCAGCGGCCGCCGCGTAACCCCTCCTAAGCGTGCACTCTGCCCTCCGGTCTAGAGGGTCCTGCAGGCTAGACCCATCGTCTGCAGGAACTAGAGTGCGCCGGGACAACTTGGCTATAGCCATGTCCACCTTGGGAACGGAACCCCACGATTCCACCAAGGGTTTAGCCATCGGGTACATGAGTCTGAATTTTCTGGTAAGCACTGGACCCTTCTCAGGCTTTTTCCACTCTGTGCGCATCACAGAGAGGAGGGTCTCATCCGCTCTAAAGACACGCTGTGTCCGACCGGCGGGATCGGAGGACTCCCCCATGTCAACATCCTGGTCCCCCGACCTGATGGACTTGAGTAACTTCTGCGTCTTTTCTGGAGGGAAAAAGCAAGAAGTAGATTCTTCTTCCTCAGAAGAAGAAGACCCCACTGAACAGGGGGTAGGTCTTTCGACCGGTGCGACCACCTCCATGGGAGTCTGAGAGGGACCTGGTAGCTTCTCATTAAGCAGCTGAACTACTCCCTTGATGGAATCATCCACGTATGTCTTGGTCCATTGGAACATCTCCTGCATCGTGGGTTCCGTGGATGCCGTGCGACAACTCTCACATCTGGAGTAAGGACAGCTGTCATCTAGGGGTGTGTTACATTCGTAACATGCCAAATGCTTCCTCTTGGCCCCAGCCTTCCGCTGATCCTGCTCCTTAGGGGAAGCCATAGTCTGTAATGGAAGAAACAAAACAGGTCATAACACCTACAATATCAGGAGGTGGAGAAAACCAGACCTTATGGGGGCCCACCAGCACTAGAAGAAATAGAGCTGAAAGAAGAGGAAGTACAAAACCCAAGCAAAGCAATACTGCAGGAATATCACAAAGCACAGGAGAGCTCTGGAGCTAACTTGTGAAAGCAACGCAACCAGAGCACTGACTGATGGGCTCTGGGCGCTTAAAAGGAGGAAGCCCCGCCCAATGGGCGGGTTCCTGAAACGAGATCAGCACCACTCCCTTTTTTTTTTTTTCTTGTAGAAAAACCAGAGCCTATACTGGCTCTACCTATACGAAAATTGTCTCCCCAGACTAATCCTAAGTCCAGGATGTCCTTCTAGGGAGACAGTTTAAAAGAAAGGTGAGTTTTATACATCACCGCAACGCTTCGGAAAACCGGAAGTGACGTAGCGCACCTAGGGCGCGTCACTTCCGGAAAATGGCGGCGCCCATAGCGCCGCACACATGCGGTAACGGAGGGACGGAGCACCGTCTACAGATGATGAGAGAAGAGGGGAGGGGACGCCCCCCTCCCCGACGGTACCCCAGACCGAAATCGCCATGATCAGGCCTAAAATAAAGGCACTGAGATCCATAGAAAGCGAGCTAAGCTTAAGGAGGGGAAAAAAAAAACCCTAAGCAATCTTCAGCTCCCAGAGAGGGAGCGACCTGCCAGTCCACCTGTCCAGAGGACAGAAAAAAACACGGTGGGCTGGGGGGTGATCTCCTCCCTTTCAGGGAGCTGAAGATCGTTTATTGGTTCTTGGGCTCATTAAAATTCCGCCGGTCCTACCAGTCCACAGGGGCAGTTAACCCCCATCTGTGCTGCTGTTGAGGACGTAAGGGAACAAAGTGTTCAAAGTGGTTACTCACTATACCACACCCTGTGGACCTGTCCCCTTCCTCAATAGCTGATACAGGTCTAAATTAGACCGTTTAACATAGATGTTGGGAGAAAAAGGATGCAAAAGCACAGTACACTACGCTTTTCCATCCCTCTGAGTCCCGTAAAAAAAAGTTAACGTATACTATTTTTTTAAATCTTACTCTATGGTGGCGTATGCCACTGTATGACATCCGTCTAAGGCATCCTTTTAATGTATACACTTAAATATAAGAGAAAAATGTGACGTAAACCCACCTTAACTGTTAAATGTACTTACCCCTAACAACAATCACTATTCATAAATATTACTATGAGTATTTTCTCTGTACTTTATGGCATGATTTGGAGTCTGAGACAATAAGGTTCACCTTATCCCTTAACAATCTCCTAAAAGATGATGCACTTTTTATTTTACTTTATATAAAAATGTTATTTTATTATTTTAATTCCATGTCTAGTTTTCATTTCCTTACAGTATTGTTTAAAAGGATTATCCTTCTAAGAACATTTATCTACAGTAATTGTCTGATTAACGAGGGCCCCATCGCAGGACCACCACTGATCACTAGACCAGGGGTCCTAAGTATCACATTGCTTGTGTAGAATGAAGTAAAAAAAAAAAAAGACCTTTTTCTATAAAACACATTTTATTAGTTTGTTGTATTTGTACTGACCTATAGAAAAAAGAAAACTTGTTATTCTTCCTGCATGGTAAACAGTGGGAAAAAAAACTTAAAAACATTGGCAGAATTGATGGTGCTTTTTTTGCATTCTCCAACCCCAAAAAATTATTTTAAAATGTTATGTACTCCAAAATGGTGCCTTTGAATAGTATAACTCCTCATGCAGCTACATCAACATAAATATGTAAATGAGTTATTACTGTTGGAATGAAATAACAAAAAGCATGCTCTTTAAAGAAGAACTCTCACACTGTATTCCTATTCTCTGACTCCCATGTATTTCTATGGGAGTCTCAATGTCAGTCTCATAAGAATGAATAGATAAGTAACTGTCTTCCTGTCCTGTGTCAGTTGGAGATCAGAGAGTTGGTCACATGACACAGCTAAAAATTAGAAGGGAGGTTATAACTCTCACAAATAGTCACTGGTAAGAAAATTACATTCACTACAGATTACATCATGTACCTTTCTAGCAGGTCAGAGAATACATTTCTTTGCGGGAGTTCTTCTTTAAGTTCTAAAATATACTTCTACTTACATGGTTAAATCCAATGAATCACTGGTGATTTTTTTGATTGTATTTCTTTACTTCCCCTGTCTTTTCCAGGAAGTTCTTTCCAGCTGCGCACATGTCAAGCAAAGTTTGCTTCTCACTATTATTCCTCATTCACATGTTAGTGTTCGGTCAGTGATTTCCATCAGTGATTTTGAGACAAAACCAGGTGCAGCTCTAAACACAGAATAGATTCAGATCGTTCCCTTAGGGCTCATGCACACGGCTGTAGTGCGGCCGTTCCATGCATTGGGGACCGCAATTTGTGGTCCGCAATTCATGGGAAACATCTGTGCGGCAGCCGGAACGGTTTGAGGCCCATTCAACTTGAATGGGTCCGTGATCCGTCTGAACCTTCAAAAAACAGTGCTTCCGGGGGGTTCCGCGCCTCCGTTCTACAACAGAGCATCCGGATTACTGACCCATTAAAGTGAATGGGTCTGCATTCATGATGCGGGGAGCACGCGGCCGGTGCCCGCATATTGCGGACCCGCTGTGTGCATGAGCCCTTATACGTTATGTCTATGGAGGCCCCAACCTGATTTTGGCTCATAATCACTGATGGAAATTACTGACCAAAACACTAATTGCTTTCACAACAGCCCCATCGTTCGTTATGCCAGACACAATGCCCCCAAGCCAGCTATAAGGCTGAAAATTCGCCCTATTCCAGTCATAATGAAAAAAAAAAAATATTAAATGCCCTAAAAGCACAGGGAAATTCCTGGACAGAGGTGTCGGTTAGTGTTGAGCGAAGCGCACTTTGTTGAAAAGTTTGTTTGAATGCTATACAGAGACCTCTCTCCGTACAGCATGCAAATGTATAGGCTTCATAGAGGTGAAAAAGTTTGGCATTAGATTTTACAATTTCAAGGCCATTTTAAAATTGCAAACCGAAGTAGCCTTTGGTACCGAGGTACCAGTCAGTAGCAAAGCCGACTTCAGATCTCTGTTCTAAAATGATTTTCAAGTTAAATAATCGAAGTCTGAAGTTATTCAACTAAGTCTTGCTCCGTACAGCATTCAAACAAAGTTTTGAACAAAGCGACTACAGATCTATGATCCGAAGCACGCTTCGCTTAACACTAGTGTCTGTGATTTTTTTTGGCAACCCTGCTCCTTATGTCTACCACAATGCCTCCTATACCAGGTATTAGGAAATTCCATACAAATGTACAAACCATATTTAGAGCATTTAAATAGTTACCAGCAACTTCCCTATACTGTTTGCATAGGCACATAGCTGTGGTTCACCTGATTAAAATGCTGTTTTCTTTAGTTGATCTGAGGCTGCGTTCCTGAGTTATATTTTTTTCCTAATATGAAAATGAGGCATTTGGTGCAACATTGCTCTTGCTGTACCTAAGCTCCAGTCCCCTCCCTTACCACTGCCTGGCCCTGTCAATCAAAGCAGCCAGGGAGGGGGCCAGCCACAGAAAAGAGTGGAGCTTGGGTTCAACAAGAGCAATGGTGATGCCCTCATGCTCCAAAGGCCTAATTTGCATATTAAGAAAAAGTTTCCAAACTCGGGAATAGGGCTTAGCTGTGGAAAGCGACCACTTGATATTCAGTGGAAGCTAATACTTGTGGGCTGTGTGAAGTAAGGCCTTGTTCACACAGTCAGTGTTCAGTCAGTGATTTCCTTCTGTGATTTTGAGCCAAAACCAGGTGTGGCTCTAAACACAGAACAGATGCAGATCTTTCCATTATACCTTATTTCTATGTAGCCTCCACTCTTGGTTATGGCTCACAGTCACTGATGGAAATCACCGACATAAGGCCTCATTCACATTTCTGTTTTTCATGGACCTGTGCTGTCCGCATTTTCCACATACCCATTGATTTTAATGTGTCCGTTCCCACATCAGTATTGTTTTACTGAGCATGGGTCAGTAAAAAAAATTATGGAAACATGCACTACTTTGGTCCGGGATGCAAACTAAACACACCCATTGAAGTCTATGGGTCTGTGAAAATCACGGACACAACATACATGGCATCCGTGGTGCATACATTTTTTAATTACGGAAAGGAAATTCTCTTGAAATACATTTTCAGCTGAGCAACGTCCATGGATTACGGATGACACACAGAGGATAAAAACAGACACAAGGATCATCCACGGATCTTTCACGGACATCTTCACAGATTAAATAAGATTGTTTTTTTGTCACGCAATACTGACATCGAAATGTGAGCAAGTCCTAACACTGACGTGTGAATAAACCCTAACGCAGTCATTGGTTGTGACTCCTGTGAAGTGAACAGGAGATTGAGAATGACACAGTTTTTTATTGTTATATCCTGTTCAGTTAAAATTTAAAATTTAACTAAATAACACCATTTTGTATGCAAATGTAACACGATTCTGTACCTCTTAAAGTGACTGCAACTATTACGCATTACAGAATTTAATTTGGTCGTAATTGTCTTTTTAAAAAGGGGAACCACTCGGAAAACACATAGTGATACATTTCTATTGACAAACAGGACAGCTGTGACAAGACAGGACAGGAAATCCATGTACGGCCATAAAAACAAAAACAAAAAAACTACACCCTCTTTGAATTCCATAGTTTTACATATCAAGACTAGGGTTGAGCGAACCCGAACTGTAAAGTTCGGGTTCGTACTGAACTTTAGGATTTTTGGACCCTGGACAAGAACCCGAACATTTCCGTAAAAGTTCGGGTTTCGGGTTCGTTGTTCGGCGCTTTCTTGGCGCTTTATGAAAGGCTGCAGAGCAGCCAATCAACAAGCGATTAACTGTCTGACCTTAGAAGCCATCACAGCCATGCCTACTAATGGCATAGCTGTGATTGGCCAGAGCAGCATATGACCCAGGTTCTATATAAGCTTGAGTCACGTAGCGCTGCACGTCACTCTGCTGTTACAAGTGTAGGGAGAGGATGCTGCTGGACTTGTGATTTCAGGGAGCGAATAGGAGAGATCTAACTCAGCGATCTACAGAGAAATAGTTGTGTGGGTGCAGGACACAATCGTTTTACCCTGCCCTGAGGCCATTGACAAAAAAATATATAACTTTTTTGGCAATCTACAACATCTTGATTAATCAGTGTGCAATTTAAGCTAGAAATACACCCATCATTTTCTGGGCTTTGAAAAACACACTTTTATTTTTCTTCAAAAAACTGAATTTTCCATATCTGCAAGTGTTAAATTCAAGTTTAATATATACAGCTTTCATATTCTGTTACCAAAAAAACACTTTTTTGGCAATCTACAACATCTTGATTAGTCAGTGTGCAATTTAAGCTAGAAATACACCCTTCATTTTCTGGGGTTTGAAAAACACACTTTTTTGACAAAAAACTATATTTTCAGGCCTTCCAGCATCAGCACGTGTGAAATTACAGGCTTATACTGCTGTCAAATTCAGTTGTTAAACAAACACTCGTTTGGGCCCAAAAAAAATTATTTGGCAGCCTTTGATGCAGATGTCATTGTGAGATACACCCTTGATACATTTGGGTTACATTCAGAGATTTTAAATACCGCCATTTGGTGCACCAATATTGAAATCAGGCCTACACTGGTTCAGGCCCTGTGAGATACACCCTCTACATACAGGGGTTTGATTCAGGGATTTGAAATGCAGCCATTTGAAATACAGCCATTTTGGGCAAAGAAATATTTACTTCAGGCCTACACTGGTTCAGACCGTGTGAGATACTCCCTCTACATGCAGGGGTTTGATTCAGGGATTTGAAATACAGCCTTTTGAAATACAGTCATTTTGGGCAAAGAAATGTTTACTTTAGGCCTACACTGGTTCAGGCCCTGTGAGATACTCCCTCTACATACAGGAGTTTGATTCAGGGATTTGAAATACAGCCATTTGAAATACAGCCATTTTGGGCAAAGAAATATTTACTTCAGGCCTACACTGGTTCCGGCCCTGTGAGATACTCCCTCTACATACAGGGGTTTGATTCAGGGATTTGAAATACAGCCATTTTGGGCAAAGAAATATTTACTTCAGGCCTACACTGGTTCAGGCCGTGTGAGATACACCCTCTACATACAGCGGTTTAATTCAGGCATTTGAAATACAGCCATTTTGGGCAAAAAAATCTTTTATTGATGTCTAGTCTGGTTCAGGCCGTTTGAGGTACACCCTTTACATACTGTCGTTCTATTCTACTATTAATTAAACACCCATTTAGGGCAAGATCCTAAATTCGAAAAATATGAGGAGAGCATCAAATAAGGGACGTGGCCCAGGTCATGGTGCTGCTGGTGGAGCTCCTGTTGCAGGGAGAGGACGTGGTCGATCTGTGCCAGCCACAAGTGAAACCCCTTCCTCAGGTGCGAGTAAACGACAAAACCTGCAGCGGTATTTGGTCGGGCCTAATGCTGCTCTACGAATGGTGAGGCCTGAACAAGTACAGGCGATAGTGGTTTGGGTTGCTGACAGTGGATCCAGTTCCTTCACATTGTCTCCCACCCAGTCTCCTGCTTAAAGACCACAGTTGGCACCTGCAGCCGATATCCATCAGTCTTTCACCTCACCCCCTTGCAAATCAGCCAAGTAGTCTGAGCCCCAAGTCATGCAGCAGTCTCTTCTGCTTTTTGATGACTCTGTTAGCAGGATTTCCCAGGGCCATCCACCTAGTCCTGCCCCAGAAGTGGAAGAGATTGAGTGCACCGATGCCCAACCACTTATCTTTCAAGATGAGTACATGGGGGGACCATCGCAGCACGTCTCGGATAATGACGAAACACAGGTGCCAACTGCTGGGGCTTTCGAAAGTGTGCAGACCGACAAGGAGGGCAGGGGTGAAGACTGGGAGGAAGATGATGTGGAGGACGATGAGGTCCTCGACCGCACATGGAATCAAGGTCATGCGAGTGACCTATGTAGTTCGGAGGAAGAGGCGGTGGTCGCACAGAGCCACCAGCACAGCAGAAGAGGGAGCAGGGTGCAAAAGCGGAGCGGCCGTCCTCTAGACAGTACGCCTCCTACTGCCCAGCGCAGCAAGGGACTGAGCACACCAAAGCCAGCTCCAAGGAGTTCCCTGGCGTGGCAGTTCTTCAGACAATGTGCTGACGACAAGACACGAGTGGTTTGCACGCTGTGCAACAGAGCCTGAAGCGAGGCATAAACGTTCTCAACCTGAGCACAACCTGCATGACCAGGCATTTAAGTGCAAAGCACGAGCTGCAGTGGTGTAGACACCTCAAAAACCAAGAAAGGTCTCTGGCTCCTCCTGCTTCCTCTTCTGCTACAGTCGCGGCCTCTTCATCCACCTCTGGAGTGACAGTGCCACCTGGCACCCCACAAACAGAGGATCTGCCAGCAACACCAACACCTGGGTCACCAAGCATCTCCACAATGTCCCACGGAAGCGTTCAGCTCTCCATATCCCAAACGCTGGAGAGGAAGAGGAAGTACCCCCCTACCCACCCGCTATCTCTAGCCCTGAATGCCAGCATTTCTAAATTACTGGCCTTTGAAATGCTATCATTCCGTCTGGTGGAGACGGATAGTTTTAAAGGCCTTATGGCGGTGGCTGTCCCACAGTACGTCGTGCCCAACCGCCACTACTTTTCAAGTCAAGCCATCCCTTCCCTTCACAACCAAGTAGGGGACAAAATCAGGTGTGCACTGCGCAACGCCATCTGTGGCAAGGTGCACCTCACTACGGATACGTGGACCAGTAAGCACGGTCAGGGCCATTATATGTCCATAACAGCACACTGGGTAAATGCAGTGGTGGCTGGGCGTGAGGCGGATAGCAGTTTGGCGCATGTCCTTCCACCACCGAGGATTGCAGTGCGCTTCAGTTTGCCTCCTGTTTATTCCTCCTCCTACTCTGCTTCCTCATCCTCTACCAGCTCCTCATCCGGTCAGCGTAACACCTTCACCACAAACTTCAGCACAGCCAGGGGTAAACGACAGCAGGCAGTTTTAAAACTTATCTCTTTGGGGGACAAACCCCACACCGCGCAGGAGCTGTGGACGGGCCTTGAACAACAGACCGATGAGTGGTTTGTGACAGTCAGCCTCAAGCCCGGCCTGGTGGTGTGCGATAATGGGCGAAATCTCGTAGCAGCTCTGGGACTAGACGGTTTGACGCACATCCCTTGCTTGGCGCATGTGCTGAATTTGGTGGTGCAGAGATTCCTTAAAACTTACCCCAATATGTCAGAGCTGCTGCATAAAGTGCGGTCCGTCTGTGCACGCTTTCGGCGTTCTCACCCTACTGCTGCTGGCCTGTCAGCGCTGCAGGCCTTCCCGCTCACCGACTCATATGCGACGTGCCCACAAGGTGGAACTCTACCTTGCACATGCTGGCCAGACTGAGCGAGCAGCAGCAGGCGATAGTGGAGTTTCAGCTGCAGCACGCACGGGTGAGTTGCTCGGCGGAACAGCATAACTTCACCACCAATGACTGGGCCTCCATGCGAGACCTGTGTTCCTTGTTGCGCTGTTTCGAGTACTCCACCAACATGACCAGTGCCGATAATTCCGTTCTCAGCGTTACTATCCCACTTCTATGCCTCCTTGAAAAAACGCTCCTGGCGATGATGGAAGAGGATGTGACACAGGAGAAGGAGGAGGAAGAGGGATCATTTCGTAGGGTTTCCAGCCAGTCATTCCCAAGTGGCTCCGAGGGTGGGAACCTGCACCCACAAACCCAAGGTACACAATTGTTTAGCCAGGCCACAGTTCTGGCCTGGCTGTCACGCCTTATTCCACTCCTGCTACAGACACAACATTTTTTTCGGGGTGGCGCTTGGTTTGAGGTACCAGCAACGACATTGGGGAAATGTCGCTCGTGTGGACGGCTCACTACACTGGTGGTTGGGGCCACGGAACCTCCTGGATGCAGGAGGTTCTCGATGATCTCTTCCTGAAATTTGAGGAAGGATCTTGTTCTCCCAGCCTTACTGTAGAGAACAAAACTATTATAGACAGCCAATTGAATTAAATATACAGACACCTTCTTATACCAGCGTCTGGTCCTGCGGGAAAGTAAATAAGAAGCCAACATCTGGTCATTGAAGTCCACCCCTCCCATGAGCAAATTATAGTTGTGGACACAGAGTGGCTTTTCAATGACACTGGTTGCTCGTTCAATTTCGATTGTCGTGTCTGCGTGAATGGAGGAGAGCATGTAAACGTCACGCTTGTCTCTACATTTCACCGCGAGCAGTTCTTCGTTACACAAGGCAGCCCTCTCCCCCCTTGCAAGACGGGTGGTAACGAGCCGTTGGGGGAAGCCCCGGCGACTAGGTCGCGCGGTGCCACAGCAGCCAATCTGTTCTAAAAACAAATGCCTGAAGAGGGGCACACTTGTGTAGAAATTATCCACATAAAGATGGTATCCCTTGCCAAATAAGGGTGACACCAAGTCCCAGACTGCCTTCCCACTGCTCCCCAGGTAGTCAGGGCAACCGACCGGCTCCAGGGTCTGATCTTTACCCTCATAGACTCGAAATTTGTGCGTATAGCCTGTGGCCCTTTCACAGAGCTTATACAATTTGACCCCATACCGGGCGCGCTTGCTTGGGATGTATTGTTTGAAGCCAAGGTGCCCGGTAAAATGTATCAGGGACTCGTCTATGCAGATGTTTTGCTCAGGGGTATACAAATCTGCAAATTTGGTGTTAAAGTGGTCTATGAGAGGCTGAATTTTATGGAGCCGGTCAAAAGCTGGGTGGCCTCTGGGACGAGAGGTGCTGTTGTCACTAAAGTGCAGGAAATGCAGGATGGTCTCAAATTGTGTCCTGGACATGGCAGCAGAGAACATGGGCATGTGATGAATTGTTGGGCATGTTGAGGAGAAGGCCCAGAAAAGTTTTAAATTTGGAAACTTGGACGGGTTTCCACCGGAAAGACTGGGCATAAAAGCTTCCCGGGTTGGTGGCTATAAATTGAGTGGCATACCGATTTGTTTCTGCCACGACTAAGTCCAAGAGCTCTGCAGTCAAGAACAGCTCAAAAAACCCCAGTGCCGATCCGATCTGAGCTGTCTCAACCCGAAGACTGGGCGGTGAAAGGGGGAACTACTGGTGCGGCTGAAGTTGGGGGCTGCCAATCAGGGTTTGCCAGCACCTCAGGGACTCTAGGGGCTCTACGGGTCTGTCTGTGCGGTGGCTGCGACGGGGGAACTAATGCACGTGCCACCGTACCAGCTTCAACTGCCCTTCTGGTGCTCACCACTTCACCATGTTCTACGGGAGTGCTGGTACTAGGTCCAGGATGGGCTGCGTTGCTGGTGTATGCCTCACCACATAATTCGACAGCGCCAGCCCCACTCTGCTGCCCTTGAAGCAGATCCTGCGCAACCTGTGGTCTAGCAACACGGGGCCGGGTACACCTGGTGGTATCAGGGACCTCAACCTCATCGTCCGAACCTTGGGTCAGACTGCCACTGCTTTCTACAGGTTCGTATTCTGACCCGCTGGATTCATCAGATGAGGGTTCCCATTCCTCATCCGACTGGGTCAGAATCCTGTAGGCCTCTTCAGAAGAATACCCCTTACTTGCCATTTGGTCAACTAAATTTAGGGGGTATTCCCTGAGACTACCCAAGAAAAAAAGCAAGCCTGTCTTACAAATGGGAGGCTAGCGAAGTACAGGAAGCAGCTGCGGTTGATAAAAAATATCAAAACAGATTTTTTTTTTTATCGCCGCAGCGCTTGTGAAGTGATTGTGCAGTGATAAAAAAAAAAAATATTTTGTCACTGCGGCGGGGCGGGTGTGGGTGAACGCACGTTTGGGCGACCGATCAGGCCTGATCGGGCAAACACTGCGTTTTGGGTGGAGGGCGAGCTAAGGTGACACTAATACTATTATAGATCTGACTGTGATCAGTTCTGATCACTTACAGATACTATAAAAGTACCAATGCTGATTAGCGATACGCTAATCAGCGAATCAGTGACTGCGGTGCGGTGGGCTGGGCGCTAACTGACGCTAACTACCCACCAAAGGGGCCTAAACTAACCTAAAACCTAACAGTCAATACTGGTGAAAAAAAAAAGTGACAGTTTACTCTGATCACTTTTTTCCCTTTTTACTAGTGATTGACAGGGGTGATCAAGGGGTTAATGGGGGTGATGGGGGGTGATCTGGGGCTAAATGTATAGTGTTTTGTGTACTTACAGTGATGTCTGCTCTCTGCTGGAACCAACCGACAAAAAGGAACCAGCAGAGAGCACAGAAGCCATTTAACACATTATATTTATAAATATAATGTGTTAAATGGCTTCTGATTCGATTTTTTAAAAGTCACCAACCTGCCAGCGATAATCATTGGCTGGCAGGCTGGTGACGAACTTCTCCTCTAACTGTTCCCGGCCCGCACTGCGCATGCGCGGGCCGGCTGTGCTCGAAATCTCGCGTCTCGCAAGAGGACGCATCGGCGCGTCCAGGAAGAACAAACCTGCCGCCACCAGGACGCAATCCTGCGTTCGGCGGTCCTGAGCAGGTTAAAGTCATTTCCCTATCCACATTTGTTTGCAGAGCACTTGCCATGCTCTTAACCACATTTTGACAACATTTGCATCCCTCTAGCCCTTTCCATGACATTTTTACAGGCATTTTAGTGCTCAAAAGTTCGGGTCCCCATTGACTTCAATGGGGTTCGGGGTCAAGTTCGGGTCAAGTTCGGGTTCCGAACTCCAACTTTTTTCCGAAATTCGGCTGAACCCGTCGAACTCGAACATCCAGGTGTCCGCTCAACTCTAATCAAGACCACCCAAAAATGTGGTCCTTAGAAGGTCTTAAAGTTAGGAGAATACAACCTCAGATGAACAACAGCACATGACAAATTACCCTATGCCATTAATTATTTAATAAGACTTAGACAAAATGCAGAAGCTGTGATGTGAAAAAGTAAGTACGTGCTTACTGCTCACTGCTCACATAGTGGTTAAGACGGTAAAGGTACACCAGAACCGGGGGTATCTGCAATTGTTTTATTCATATTGTAATGTCAACTGATATAAAACAAAACGCTTCACAACTTACCTCCTCCTTCCATCTCCACATTGATGCACGCTGCACAAGACATCACTGGTGAAGCAATCACAGGAATAACCCAAAGGAAAATTGTCCAGTAAGTGTATCTTCCATTAAATTATTGCAAGCTTTATTTCCAAACCTTTAGAAAGAAAGTATACACATCATTAAAAAGCTGACATGTTTCAGGCACACAATGTGCTCTTAATTGTAGCTAAACTTCAGTAAGTGTATCCACAAATAAATATACAAACATATACAGTACATATTGTAATGTTATGCCTTGTTATGGCATAAATGAGGTAAGATGTATGGTTGGCAGGAACAGGGTTACCACCCTGTTCCTCCCCTCTTGGTAGAAGTGGGCTGGTCCTGCTTCCTGCCAGGAGGGGGAGTTCCTGAGAGACAGTGAAGGAGGTAGGAAACACATGCTAGAGCTCCTACTCCAAGAGACCTTAGTGCTCCTGTGAGACCCTTACTCCTGGAAGATTTAAGCCACCATACCTCATCACCTGGTGACCGACTGTACTTACTACTGCTGCGTGTACCACAATTTAGATTTTGCACTAAGTAAAGAGAGTCTTTTGGTGTCACGGCTGAGGATGGGGGAAATCCTCAGCCGTGTGAAGCCCGGTGATGTTACGGCTGCTTGGCCATGAAGACAGGATTAGGGAGCAGGTCACCTCCTAAACGCATCCCTAACCTGACCCTGGCTCCTAGCTACATGAGCCAACCTTGATGGTAGGAGGGCTCATGCTCCGGAACCTAGAAGTCCCTGCTAGCCCTCAAGATGGCCCTAAGCTAGGAGCTGAGTAAGACAAGCCCACTCCTCCTAGACACGGAGGAGCAGGAGTCTCAACGGCCAAGCTGCAGGAAAAGGGGAGACATAAACAGCTCTATGGATATGGCAGGTGAACAAAGAGTTCCACCTACCTGCCACAGCCTTGCTGACTGGATCCCTGTGTTAGCAGGGTGCAGATCACAAACGCATCCCCACACAGGGACCCAGATCCATAGCTGCACAAAATCACATATAAAACATCACACGGACATCACACATAACTAGAAATAACTTAATGCGACATTATGGTTATGACCACAGGGGTGGCTCTTACTGGCAGGTAATAAAGACATGAGGCTGCTCTCAGCTAAGCATGGCTGAAGCAACCTGCAGGCCTGCAAAAGCTGTGAGGCTTTATAGGCCAAGAAGCCACACCCCACAGTCGGACACACCCAGTGCACACACACACACTAGGAAGGAGATTAACCCTTCCAACACCAGGGAAGGGAAAACACAACTTAAAGGAGACGTGCACACAATAACATAAAAAGGAAGTGCACACATACACACATCACACAAAACCGCATGCACAACGTAGCGAGCTGCAATGGCACAGCTCAGCTTGCTACGCTGCCACATACACACTGTTGCCAGCGGCAACCACAGGTGAGGCAGATGCCACAGCCCTCACCTGTGATTGAACACCAAAGGAAACCGCTGACAACCGCATGCGGTTCAGGAGTCACGGTCATAGCCATGGCCGTGACACTCCCACCCCTCAAAGCCCCCCCACCAAAAAAAAGACACGTGAGGGACTCACACAAGGGAATAGGAGAAGGGAACGTCCACTCTCAGGACATGGTTCTCAGAAAGTCGCTGTCAGCTGCATCCTCTCCCAGCACACAACACAGCCAGTCCGACGAGGCCTGCAGCCCGCACCAGCGACACGGAAATGGAACCACTGAGAGTGGACGAGGGGACTCTCCACTCACGTCCCCACTCCAGTCGCTGCCAGCAGACACTCCTAACCAGCACGCAGCCGGACCACTTACGGAGTGCTGCCAGCAGACGACCAGAGATGGGAACATGGAGAGGGACGAGGGATCCCCAACACGGACACGGAAGGTAAGGTGGCGGGGAATAAGCCACCAACCGTGCCGTAAACGGAGAACCCCCAGGAACGCTCTCCCTCCGGAGAACGCGCATGCAGGCCACAAGGATATGGCACTGCATGCTGCACCCTCTTTCGAAGGTATGCATACCGCATACCAAACACACACCAAGTGTAACTAAAATCAGGGGGAACGCCAAACGAGGCAACGATGATGGCGGGGAAAGCCACTCACCGCGCCGTCAGAGGCGAAACCCCCAGAACGCTCTCCCTCCGAAGAGCGCGCATGTACCCCTACACAGACGGCGGTACATGCTTCACCCTCTTTCGAGGGACTGCATACTCCCACCCCTCAAAGCCCCTCCCAACAAAAAAAGGGGAAGGTTGGTGAGGCTTAGAAAACAATGGGAGGGGGGGAGGGGAAAGACAAACAAAGGGGACACCAACACGGACAACGGTGAACAAGGAATGGCGGGGAATGCCACTCACCGCGCCGTAAACGGTGAAACCCCATCACGCTCTCCCTCCGGAGAACGCGCATGCACCCCATCCGAAGATAGCGGTGCATGCTTTACCCTCTTTCGAGGGAGCGCCACGTAAGAAGCGACTGTGGTCATACTGTCACGGCTGAGGATGGGGGAAATCCTCAGCCGTGTGGAGCCCGGTGATGTTACGGCTGCTTGGCCATGAAGACAGGATTAGGGAGCAGGTCACCTCCTAAACGCATCCCTAACCTGACCCTGGCTCATGTAGCTAGGAGCCAGGGTCAGGTTAGGGATGCGTTTAGGAGGTGACCTGCTCCCTAATCCTGTCTTCATGGCCAAGCAGCCGTAACATCACCGGGCTCCACACGGCTGAGGATTTCCCCCATCCTCAGCCGTGACATTTGGCCTGTTCTTTAAACCACATTTCCACTGTATACCCCAGGAGCAACGGCTGAGGGAATACCCCAGGAGCAACGGCTGAGGGAATACACCGTGACACAACATCTTATAAGGACCACTACCACTTCCATCCTCTGCAATGACTCCTTACCTTGATTAATTGATCATCAGCAAGTGTGACAAACTCTATAAAAACAGAAACAATTTCAACTCCATCATTTCCTTGTGAGAAAGATTATTCACAAATCAAAAACATTCAAGACAGTTGACAATCTTTCCAGGAGAGGACATCCCAGGAAATTCATCCTGCAGTCAGACTATGCAATGCTCAGCGACATTGCAAAATACCAAAGAATTACTTCTAAGGCGCTACAGGCCTCAGCATGTTAAATGTTCAAGTTTATAACAGTACAGTATAAAGAAGACTGAATACGTATGGCTTGTTTGGAAAGGTTGCCCAGAGAAATCATCTTTCTCAACATGGCAGCACGGCTTAGGTTTGCAAAGTTTCATCTGAACAAACCACAAGACTTTTGGAGCAGTATTTTTTAAACAGATGTGACTAAAGTGAATATTTGTGGCAAGTGGCGTCGCTAGAGGAGGGCGAGGGGGGGGGCAATGCCCCCCCCATGTTGTTCTTTGCCCCCCCCCCGGGTGCCCCCCGCTGATTCCCCCAGGTGAATACTAATGAGCGCTTCCATTATGGAAGCGCTCATTAGTACCGAAGGACCAGGAAGTGGAGAACGCTCTGTACTTACCACTTCCTGTCGGCTGTCGGCTGTGCAGGGCTGCGCACAGCGTGAGGGCGCTCTGTGACCTCACGCTGTGCGTGCCAGTTCAGAGCACAGTCGACTGAGGAGAGGCAGGCGGCGTCCAGGAGCAGGAGAGGTAAGTGTTTTTTTATTTTATAAAAAATGTGGCTGCTGGGGGCATAATAGGGGGCCGGGGCTAATCATATGAGGCATAATGGGGGCTAATCATGAGGCATAATGGGGGTTAATCGGAGGCATAATGGGGGCTAATCGGAGGCATAATGGGGGCTAATCATGAGGCATAATGGGGGCTAATCGGAGGCATAATGGGGGCTAATCATGAGGCATAATGGGGGCTAATCATGAGGCATAATGGGGGCTAATCATGAGGCATAATGGGGGCTAATCATGAGGCATAATGGGGCTAATCATGAGTCATAATGGGGGCTAATCGGTGGCATAATGGGGGCTGATCATGAGGCATAATGGGGGCTAATCATGAGGCATAATGGGGGCTAATTGGAGGCATAATGGGGGCTAATCGGAGCCATAATGGGGGCTAATCATGAGGCATAATGGGGGCTAATCATGAGGCATAATGGGGGCTAATCGGAGGCATAATGGGGGCTAATCGGAGGCATATGGGGGCTAATTAGAGGCATATGGGGGCTAATTGGAGGAATATGGGGGCTAATTGGAGGCATATGGGGCTAATGAGGCATATGGGGGCTAATTAGAGGCATAATGGGGGCTAATTAGAGGCATAATGGGGGCTAATTAGGGACATAATGGGGGCTAATGAGGCATAATGGCTTATAATGGGGGCTAATTAGGCATATGGGAGCTAATTAGGCATATGGGGGATAATGAGGCATAATGGCTTATAATGGGGGCTAATTAGGCATATGGGAGCTAATGAGGCATATGGGGGCTAATAAGAGGCATAATGTGGGCTAATGGTGCATAATGGCTTATAATGGGGGCTAATGAGGCATAAGGGCTGATATGGGGGCTAATGAGGCATAAGGGTTGATATGGGGGCTAATGAGGCATAAGGGTTGATATGGGGGCTAATGAGGCATAAGGGCTGATATGGGGGCTAATGAGGCATAAGGGCTGATATGGGGGCTAATGAGGCATAAGGGCTGATATCGGGGCTAATGAGGCATAAGGGCTGATATGGGGGCTAATGAGGCATAAGGGCTGATATGGGGGCTAATGAGGCATAAGGGCTGATATGGGGGCTAATGAGGCATAAGGGCTGATATGGGGGCTAATGAGGCATAAGGGCTGATATGGGGGCTAATGAGGCATAAGGGCTGATATGAGGGCTAATGAGAGGCATGGGGGCTGATATGGGGGTGATAAGAGGCATAATGGGGGCTAATAAGAGGAATAATGGGGGCTAATGAGGCATAAGAGCTGATATGGGGGCTAATGAGAGGCATGGGGGCTGAATGGGAGTGATGAGAGACATAATGAGGGCTAATGAGAGGCATAATAAGTGTCATCCACAGATCCACCATAACAGTGCGCCTGCGCACTGACGAGAGACAGAAAGAAGGGGAAAGAATCCGCGGAAGCAAGCAGAGGACGGCACAGCAGACTGAATAGCTTCTTTTGTAAGTAAATTGTTTTATTATAAATGTATCCCTGCATACCGCAATTCTCTCGTATTTTGTAAACTTATTTATATATACTTATTTTGTTTTTGCCCCCCCATTTTTGACTGTGGTATCTTTGTGCCCCCCCTATATATTGTTCCTAGAGTCGCCACTGTTTGTGGCTATAATGCACAATTCCACATATGACAAAAACCGAACACAGAATATTAGCATGAACACCTCATACCAACTGTCAAAAACATGATGATTACTTGGGCTTGTTTTGGAGCCACAGTCCTTGAGTCAACAAAGTATTTTAGTTACTACTACAAAATTAGACCCAAGACATACGTGCAGGCCAGGGATGGACATACTAAAAGAACGCTTAATGGGATAGGGTTTTCATTAGCTGATGTCAGACTCAAAGGCATTAAAAGACCAATCCCGCCCATCTCAAATAATCACTGCCGCTTCCCCTGAGGACGCCAGTATAACTGGCGAAACATGTCAGGGGCAGAGTTTGAGTGATTTTAAGTACAGAGGTGAAGCATTCTAGAGACTATAAAAGGATACTTTAATACAATAGTGGCAAAGGACAGAGATATAGAGGAGCCACAGCCCACTGCTACAATAGGAGCGCTGTGAAGGCAACAGTGCCATATATCTAACTTTCTATGAAAGAAAAGAATGCAGCACGACTGATAAATCAATTTAAAACTATTAGGTCTTAAAAAGACATTTTATATATAATGCATTAAAGGTTACATTTTAACAATAACAATAAGAGGCATATGTGAAAATAAGGCAATTATTAGTCCAAAAGACTATTTGTAAATAATGCAACAAAGTATTTTAGTGTCACAGCTAAAGCTTGCCTGAAACTGGGTCATGCAACAGGACAATGATCCCAAGCTTACCAGCAACTATAGAACATAATTGCTGAAAGAAAAAAGAATCAAGATGTTGCAGTGGCCTAGTCAAACTCAAGACCTCAACCAAATTGAAATGTTGTGCATAAACGAATGACCACAAACTTCAATGAACCGAAGCAACATTGTAAACATCAGTGGGTCAAAATTCCTCCAGAATGATGTGAGACTGATAAAGTCATAAAGAAAACTATCACTTTAAGTTATTGCTGCTACAGG
This sequence comes from Bufo bufo, assembly GCF_905171765.1. Classification (NCBI taxonomy): domain Eukaryota; kingdom Metazoa; phylum Chordata; class Amphibia; order Anura; family Bufonidae; genus Bufo; species Bufo bufo. The sequence continues at coordinate 460,869,822 of NC_053392.1, read as the reverse complement.
GGGTTCTACAAGCTATTGATTTATGGGATGTTCTTATATTTTTCACACATGGCTTTTACATTTTGGCTTCATTTTCATGAAATGAGTAATGAAACGGTGGAATCTGTTGTATGCTATTGTTCATCTGAGGTTGTATTTACCTAATATTTTTTTTTATAATTGTATATTTATTATTAAATAAAACAGAAATGAAAATACACTTTTACAATAGAATAATGCACAAAAGTACAAAGTAAGGATGAAACATGAACTACATCACATACATATTTAATGAGCGTTTGTATCACTTGATAATAGTCAGTGATGGAAAATGAGAGACCGAGCAGAAATAAAGCAATAAAGTGAATAGGGATGAGCGAACCCGAACTGTATAGTTCGGGTTCGTACCGAATTTTGGGGTGTCCGTGACACGGACCCGAACCCGAACATTTTTGTAAAAGTCCGTGTTCGGGTTCTGTGTTCGGCGCTTTCTTGGCGCTTTTTGAAAGGCTGCAAAGCAGCCAATCAACAAGCGTCATACTACTTGCCCCAAGAGGCCATCACAGCCTTGTCTACTATTGGCATGGCTGTGATTGGCCAGTGCAGCATGTGACCCAGCCTCTATATAAGCTTGGGTCACGTAGCGCTGCACGTCACTCTGCTGATTGAAGCATAGGGAGAGGTTGCAGCTGCGACGTTAGGGCGAGATTAGGCAGATTAACTCCTCCAAAAGACTTCATTCTGTGATCGATCTACAGCTGTGGATCATTGAAGTGCTAATATTGACTTGCTCACTTTTTTGAGGCTGCCCAGAGCGTTTTTAGATCGCTTTTTTTCTGGGGTGATCGGCGGCCATTTTGGGACTTGTGGTGTGCCAGCACAAGCTATCACCAAGTGTATTTAACCATCAATAGTGTCGTTATTTTGTGCTATATCCTACATCAGCTGCAGGCTGAGCCTGTGTCACCGAAGTGCATTTAACCATCAACAGTCTGGTTATTTTTTGGCCATATACTACATCAGCTGCAGGATGAGCCTGTGTCACTGAAGTGCATTTAACCATCAACAGTCTGATTATTTTTTGGCCATATACTACATCTGGTGCAGGCTGAGCCTGTGTCACCCAAGTGCATTTAACCATCAACAGTGTGGTTATTTTTTGGCCATATACTACATCAGGGGCAAGTTGAGCCTGTCACCCAGCGCCTAAAAAATAGACCTGACATTTCTATTCAACCAAATCTGTACTGTTTTAGCTGGTCAAGTTATTTGTAGTGACCGTAAAAGCACACTTTTTGTTCTGGGTTGAAAAACTATTCCCAAATTTGCCATTCTCAAAATAACTAGTTTCTGGTATATGAGGCCTACTTTAAATCTATCCCAAAAAGGATATCTTACATTGAAGGTGCTGATAGTGTCATTCAGAAAAACCTAAGACACACGCTACTGTGCAGATAGAAGTCTGATTCTGTGATTAAACCTATACCTGTCACACAGCGCAAAAAAAAACAGGCCTCACATCTCTATTCAACCAAATCTGTACTGTTTTAGCTGGTCAAGTTATTTGTAGTGACCGTAAAAGCACATTTTTTTTTCTGGGTTGAAAAACTATTCCCAAATTTGCCATTCTCAAAATAACTAGTTTCTGGTATTTGAGGCCTACTTGAAATCTATCCCAAAAAGGATATCTTACTGTAACGGGGTTCCGAAGGTGCACTCGGTCCCCCATTGCCCGCAGAACTGTTGCTTAGCTTTGGGAATGAGGATCTGTGTTTGACCTCATTCCCAGGGTGGCTTTACTGCTGGGTGGCTCCCTGCTCCTAAGTCTGCCTTGAGCGCCGAGCTGATCACTCGGTGCTCAACTGGTTGGTCTGTCGGTCATGTGACGCTGGCCACGTCACATGACCCTCACTCTCCACTATAAATACAGGCAGCCTGCTAGCCACAGGTTGCCTGTTAATTTCTAGGTTCCTGGCTATTTGTTGGACTACTGAATATTTACCTGATCCTGTTCCCTGACCATCCTCTGCCTGCTCATCCTGTACTGCGCATACATCCTGGTATTGTGACCTCGGCTCCCACCTGACTACTCTCTTAGGACTCCTCTTGTACTTCGCTACTCTCCTGGTATTTGACCCCGGCTTCTCCTGACCATTCTTTGCTTAATCCGTTGTACTGCGTAGCTCTCTTGGTTCTGACCCGATCCGTTCATGTTCCGTATTTTGTCTTGTCTGTCTTCCCTGCACATATCCTAAGTTAGGGACTGCCGTCCAGTTGTCCCCTGTCATCAGGACTCGTGAGGCAAGTAGGCAGGGCCAGGGGTGAGGGTGGAGCGCAGTGGTCACTACCCTTCCCCCTGTGTGTGTGTGTGTGGACGTGACCGTTACAGATTAACAGGCCCAATAACCACTGTATCATGAATCCTCTTACTACCCTGACTGACCATGTCTCTAACTTGACACAGAGGGTGCAGGAGCTAGGAGAGAAACTCTGTTCTTGTGAGTTAGGGCAAGGTTCTTCCACTCCTCTGTCCTCCAGTCCATATTTTGAACCCCAGATCAAGCTCCCAGAACCCTTTTCTGGAGACCGGAAGAGGTTTCTCTCCTTTAAGGAGAATTGCAAACTCTACTTCCGTTTGCGCCCCGTATCCTCCGGTCCCGAGAGCCAACGCGTGGGGATTATCATTTCTCTACTACAGGGTGATCCCCAGGACTGGGCATTTTCGTTACCTCCTGGGGCCAGTTGTCTAACTTCTGTGGAGGGGTTTTTTCAGGCCCTGGGTACCCTCTATGACGAACCAGACAGGGCCCTGGTAGCCGAGACAGCTCTTAGGGCACTGGTTCAGGGCCATCTCCCTGCAGAGGAGTATTGCACCCAATTCAGACGGTGGTGTGTCCCCTCAGGATGGAATGAACCAGCCCTGAAGAGTCAGTTTAGGTCTGGTCTATCTGGTAATTTAAAAGATCTATTGGTCAATTACCAAATTCCTGAAACCTTAGAGGAGATGATGACCCTAGTTGTCTGACTTGACAGACGAGTTAGAGAGAGACGACAAGAACGACAGTTCTGTTCTCAGATGGTGGTCCAGCCAGAGGCCTTTTCCAGGGACAACACTGAGGTCTCCACCGAGGAACCCATGCAGGTTGGCATGACCCGGGGTAATCTTCGTCGCAGACGCGGAGAGTGCTTCTACTGTGGAAATCCTGGCCATTGGATCAACAAGTGTCCTAAGAGGGACCTCTCTGACAAGTCTTCTAAGGCAAGACAACCTAAAGACCAGGTACACCCTGATTTTTCTAAAGGTAAGCTTTTGGTACCCATAACAATTTCTCTGGGGGTTAATAAGTGGCCGGGTAAGGCCTTTATTGACTCCGGTTCAGCGGCCAGCTTTATTGACTTTGAGTTTGCTTGTAAATTGGGTATTCCAATGTTTGCTTTACCTACACCTATCCATGTCATGGCTATTGATGCTACTCCCCTGATTGGTGGTACGGTGAGGTCATGTACCTCTGAAATTTCTCTGTCCGTGGGTGTGTGCCACTCTGAGAGATGTTCTCTTCTAGTCCTGGAGAACCTACCGCTTGAGGTGGTACTAGGGTTGCCTTGGCTCCGTTTACATAACCCCACAATTGATTGGTCCAAAGGAGAGTTGGTGAAATGGGGACCTAAGTGTGACTCATGCTTGTCCGTGGTCCAGGCTGGGGTTTCAGTAAGGTCTAATACATTACCCTCTGTTATTAAGGAATATTCTGATGTGTTCTCGTCCCTTACTCCAGAGGTTCTACCCCCCCATAGACCTTATGATTGCGCCATAGAGCTAATTGAGGATGCCGAATTTCCTAAAGGTCGAATTTATAATCTTTCAGGGCCCGAACGCAAGGCTATGGAAGATTATATTAAGGAGAGCCTTGCTAAAGGGCATATTAGACCTTCAGTCTCTCCTATGGGAGCAGGGTTTTTCTTTGTTAAAAAGAAGGATGGTGGTCTTAGGCCTTGTATTGATTACCGGAGATTAAATAAAATCACTGTCCAAAATAGATACTCTCTCCCATTGATTCCGGATTTATTTAACCAGGTTTTGGGGGCAACCTGGTTTTCCAAGATTGACCTGAAAGGGGCATACAATCTAATCCGAATCAAGGAGGGAGACGAATGGAAGACAGCGTTCAATACTCCGATAGGACACTTTGAATATCAGGTGATGCCTTTTGGACTCAGCAATGCCCCAGCTGTGTTCCAAAACTTAATGAACGATATTCTTAGGGAGTTCTTAGGTAAATTTATTATTGTCTATCTTGACGACATTTTGATATTCTCTCCTGATTTCGAATCTCATGTGTCCCATGTCAAACAAGTATTAGAGGTGTTGAGGGAGAACCAGCTATCCGCTAAGCAAGAGAAATGTGTCTTTGGTGTACAGGAGATACTGTTTCTAGGGCATGTTTTGACTCCTCACGCCTTTAAGATGGATCCTGGTAAGGTTTTAGCAATTAAGGAATGGGTAAGGCCTTCATCCTTAAAGGCTTTACAACGGTTTTTGGGTTTTGCTAATTACTACCGTAAATTTATCATGAATTTTTCTGTAATTGCTAAGCCATTGACCGACCTTACTAAGAAAGGGGCGGATTTGGAGAATTGGTCTACCAAGGCCATTTCTTCATTTGAAACATTAAAAAAGGCATTTAGTAGCGCTCCCATTCTGATACAGCCTGATCAGGAGAGACCCTTTATTGTGGAGGTGGATGCGTCCGAGGACGGCGCAGGAGCAGTCCTTTCACAAGGTCCTGCTAGCCTCACTAACCTGAGACCGTGTGCCTTCTTCTCTAGGAAATTCTCTACCACGGAGAGAAACTACGACATAGGGAATAGGGAGCTGTTGGCCATTAAATGGGCATTTGAGAAGTGGAGACATTTTTTGGAGGGGGCAAGGCATCGAGTAACTGTTGTCACTGACCATAAAAACCTTATGTTTCTCGAGTCCGCTAAGAGGTTGAATCCCCGACAAGCCCGATGGGCTCTGTTTTTTACCCGTTTTGATTTCTCCATTACGTTCAGGCCGGGAAGTAAAAATGTGAAGGCAGACGCATTATCTCGGAGCTTCCATGCTTTTCAACCCACTGAGACGCCGCCTGAATCCATCCTACCAGCAAACATCTTCTTAGCGGCTCTAACCCAGGATATCTCGGCTCGCATTAAGGCTGAACAACATCTGGCACCGGCATCCACCCCAACAGATAAGTTGTTTGTTTTCGTACAATTTCGTCTCCAGCTGTTGGGTGAGTGTCACGATTCTGCCTTTTGTGGACATCCGGGTATTGAGGGCACTAAGGATCTGGTTTCTAGATCTTATTGGTGGCCCACTCTGACCAGGGATGTCAAGTCCTACGTGTCAGCCTGTGAGGTTTGTGCCAGGTCCAAGACACCTAGGACTCGCCCTGCTGGTAACCTACGACCCCTACCCATTCCCAGTAGACCATGGTCCCATATCTCGATAGACTTTATAACTGACCTACCGCTGGCGGAGGGTAAGACTGTGGTTTGGGTAGTGGTCGATAGGTTTAGCAAGATGGTTCATTTCATTCCCCTGTCTAAACTTCCGAATGCTAAAACCCTGGCGTCTATTTTTGTGAGAGAGATTGTTCGTTTACATGGCATCCCGGAAAATATTGTTTCGGACAGGGGTGTGCAGTTTGTGTCCAAATTCTGGAGGGCCTTCTGTCAAAGATGTAAAATTTCGTTGTCTTTTTCTTCCGCCTACCATCCTGAGAGTAATGGGCAGACTGAACGCCTTAATCAGTCTGTGGAACAATTCCTGAGGTTGTATGTTGCTGATGACCAGCAATTATGGGTCAAATTCCTTCCGTTGGCTGAATTTGCTCTGAATAACCGTGTCAATTCTTCTGCTGGGGTCTCCCCTTTCTTTTGTAACCATGGTTATCATCCCCGTTTTCATTCTGGGTCGTCCATCTCCTCCTCTAACCCTGAAGCTGATAAACTCTCCTCCGAACTGTGCACAGTTTGGGCCCGGGTTCAATCGAACCTAGAAAAGGCTCAAAGTTCTCAAAAACTCAAGGCCGATAGGAGACGTTCAAGGGGGGTGAACTTTCAGGTTGGGGATAAAGTATGGTTGTCCTCCAAGAATCTATCTCTCAAGGTAGCTTCTAGAAAATTTGCTCCTCGTTTTATTGGACCATATAAGATCACGGAGGTGATTAACCCGGTATCATTTAGGTTGGAGCTGCCCGAGTCATTCCACATTCATAATGTGTTCCATAAATCTCTACTTAAAAAATATTTTGAACCCGTAGTACCATCGAAAGCCTCGCCTCCGCCGGTTCTTGTTAATGATGCTGTCGAGTATGTCGTGTCTAAAATAGTGGATGTCAGGAAGGTGCGTAACTCCTTGCAGTATCTGATTCACTGGAAGGGGTATGGACCTGAAGAGAGATCTTGGGTACCTGCCAGGGAGGTTCATGCTCCTAGACTGGTTCGTAAATTTCATTTAGAACACCCTGAAAAGCCATCGCCTGAAGTCTTGGGTCCGGTGGCCCCTCGTAAAAGGGGGGGTACTGTAACGGGGTTCCGAAGGTGCACTCGGTCCCCCATTGCCCGCAGAACTGTTGCTTAGCTTTGGGAATGAGGATCTGTGTTTGACCTCATTCCCAGGGTGGCTTTACTGCTGGGTGGCTCCCTGCTCCTAAGTCTGCCTTGAGCGCCGAGCTGATCACTCGGTGCTCAACTGGTTGGTCTGTCGGTCATGTGACGCTGGCCACGTCACATGACCCTCACTCCCCACTATAAATACAGGCAGCCTGCTAGCCACAGGTTGCTGGTTAATTTCTAGGTTCCTGGCTATTTGTTGGACTACTGAATATTTACCTGATCCTGTTCCCTGACCATCCTCTGCCTACTCCTCCTGTACTGCGCATACATCCTGGTATTGTGACCTCGGCTCCCACCTGACTACTCTCTTAGGACTCCTCTTGTACTTCGCTACTCTCCTGGTATTTGACCCCGGCTTCTCCTGACCATTCTTTGCTTAATCCGTTGTACTGCGTAGCTCTCTTGGTTCTGACCCGATCCGTTCATGTTCCGTATTTTGTCTTGTCTGTCTTCCCTGCACATATCCTAAGTTAGGGACTGCCGTCCAGTTGTCCCCTGTCATCAGGACTCGTGAGGCAAGTAGGCAGGGCCAGGGGTGAGGGTGGAGCGCAGTGGTCACTACCCTTCCCCCTGTGTGTGTGTGGACGTGACCGTTACACTTACATTGAAGGTGCTGATAGTGTTATTCAGAAAAACCTAAGACACACGCTACCGTGCAAATAGAAGTCTGATTCTGTGATTAAACCTATACCTGTCACACAGCGCAAAAAAAAACAGGCCTCACATCTCTATTCAACCAAATCTGTACTGTTTTAGCTGGTCAAGTTATTTGTAGTGACCGTAAAAGCACTTTTTTTTTTCTGGGTTGAAAAACTATTCCCAAATTTGCCATTCTCAAAATAACTAGTTTCTGGTATTTGAGGCCTACTTGAAATCTATCCCAAAAAGGATATCTTACATTGAAGGTACTGACAGTGTCATTCAGAAAAACCTAAGACACACGCTACCGTGCAGATAAAAGTCGGATTCTGTGATTAAACCTATACCTGTCACACAGCGCAAAAAAAAACAGGCCTCAAATTTCTATTCAAGCAAATCTGTACTGTTTTAGCTGATCAAGTTATTTCTAGTGACCGTAAAAGCACATTTTTTTTTCTGGGTTGAAAAACTATTCCCAAATTTGCCATTCTCAAAATAACTAGTTTCTGGTATTTGAGGCCTACTTGAAATCTATCCCAAAAAGGATATCTTACATTGAAGGTACTGATAGTGTCATTCAGAAAAACCTAAGACACACGCTACCGTGCAGATAGAAGTCTGATTCTGTGATTAAACCTATACCTGTCACACAGCGCAAAAAAAAACAGGCCTCACATTTCTATTCAACCAAATCTGCACTGTTTTAGCTGGTC
>NC_053392.1:460684669-460861728 GCF_905171765.1 Bufo bufo | reverse complement strand
CCAAGCAGAAATAAAGCAATAAAGTGAACTAATGGAGACTGTGTGTATCTGTAATCAGTCCGAAGAAGGACTACTAAGCAGGGTATCCTAAACAAAAAGACATCAAGTAGTAGCAGGAGAGCCTTAAAGACCCAAAAGCCGGAGCTTCTCAGTCAAGAATGCTTAACCTAACAAATACCCAACAGACAAGACAAATAACATAGATGTAACGGGGTGCCGAAGGCGCACTCGGTCTCCCATCAGCCGCAGACCTGCTGCTTAGCTTCGGGAGCGAGGATCTGTGTTTGACCTCGTTCCCAGGGCGGCTTTGTTAGCTGGGATGCTCCCTGCTCCTAGGTCTGCCTTGAGCGCCGAGCTGATCACTTGGTGCTCGACTGGTTGGTCTGTCGTTCATGTGACGCTGGCCACGTCACATGACCCTCACTCCCCACTATAAATACAGGCAGCCTGCTGACCACAGATTGCCTGTTAATATAGGTTCCTGGCAGTTGTTGGATACCTGTGTACTTACCTGATCCTGTTCCATGACGATCCGTTCCCTGCTCCTCCTGTACTGCGCATCCTTCCTGGTATATTGACCTCGGCTTCCACCTGACTATTCTTTGCGGACTCCTTTGGTACTTCTCGACTCTCCTGGTATTTATGACCCTGGCTTCTCCTGACCTTTCTTTGCTTATCCCTCTGTACTGTGTTGTCCTCTTAGTTTTGACCCGGTCCGTTCACTATCCGTTATTTGTCTTGTCTGTCCCTCCCACACGTATCCTAAGTTAGGGACTGCCGTCCAGTTGCCCCTGTCATCAGGACTCGTGAGGCAAGTAGGCAGGGCCAGGGGTGAGGGTGGAGCGCAGTGGTCACTATCCTCCCCCCTGTCTGTGTGCGTACGTGACCGTTACAATAGACAAAGACATAATGGGGGGGAGGGAGGGAACATTCCTTTCACATGAGGTCGTCAAGGTTGCCTAGTGGCCCAGTAATTATCCCATAGGTCCCATATGGCGTTGAAGAGTGCCATTTTGTCCTGAAACATAGCAGTGGAGTACTCCATTGTTCGTACCTCCATCACCCTAGCATACAAATCAGAGACCCGTGGTGGTTCGGAGCTTTTCCAAGCTCGGGAGATATAGACAACGAGCTGATGTTAGTATCAATAGCAATAGCTTGAGTGCGTGTTTTTTAACTTGGATGGGGTCCACATTGAGCAGGAAGGTGTCACCGCCACTTCTGTGAGAAGGTCTGACAGACATCCTTCTCTACCTCTTGCATGATGTTCTTTGTTTTGGTTTCACTTTCTCATCTAATTTTCTTCTCCCAGGTGTCACCTATTTAGACTAATCCTCTTTCCTTTATATTCCCTCCCATACTGCCTCACTTTGCGGTTTATACTACTTCCTGGATTGAAGTGTTCACTGCTGTAGGCTTCTGCTACTGCTTGTTCAGATAAGTCCTTTCATGTATTGTGTTTCCTTGCTGTCTTGATTCTAGGTGACCCTGACTCCCTCTGTATGAAGTGCAGGGAGCCGGTGGTCGTGTCCCCTCACTATTATAGGGTTTTCAGGTGTCACACAGTGTCTAGGTATGGGGGCATACAATCGTCTACCTTTGAAACCCTTGTATGTGCTTAGCAGTCAGGGTGAGCTCTTAGGGTCTTATAGGGGTCATCTATATGCTCCTTAGTTTGGGATCAAGCCAGTCGGACGTTTATTCATAACTTCCAGCTATCTGCAACATCATTCGTGACAGAAGGACATAGGATCAAGTTGGATTTCAATTCCAAAGATATCACTAAGGAGGGCGCCTACTTCGTTCCAGTAGGGGCATATCCTGGGACAGTCCCAAAAAATATAAAGGCAATGTACCCCTATGTAAGCCACATCTCCAGCAATCACCCAGGACTACTGGATTCATTCTATGGAGGATGTCAGGAGTGTGATACCAGTACATTAAGATTTTATATTGGTTCTCCTGATGAATTACCAACATAGAGGATTTCGCTGCCCTCCTCCATATAAGGTGCCAGAGTGAGTCCGGTAAGGCCCTCCCCAGATATTCCTCCCACCACACCATGTAGGAATGCCTTTGAACCCGATCAGGGAAGGGAGTCAGCAATATGGAGTAAATCTCAGAAATTTGACCTTTCGCATGTACCCCTTCCCTGCAAAGGCGTTCAAAGGGAGTCGGAAGGGAAACTGTGACCCCTGAAAAAATGGACTGGGCGAAGTGACTAATCTGGATATAAAAGAAGTTGGAGGAGGGGGGGGGAGATCATATTTGGTCTGCAGGGTAGAAACCCCAGAAGGTCCCTAGTGAAGGGGTCCACAATATCAGCAAACCGAAACACCCCGCGATGAAACCATGGTCTCGTTGTGGGGTGGTAAAAGAAGGAGGTCATGGCGGAGTGATTGGAAGCCAGAGGGAATTTGCTACTGCACTGCACAAGCCATGGGCCCTAGGAGATCCTTGGCTGGCAGAGTCCTGTCAGGTCCGGACCATAGCATGGAATTAGGATGTACAGGAGCTAGCCAGAGTCTTTCTACCTGCATCCAGACAGAGTATGGGTGCAAGGAAGCCCAGGCTGTGACAGAACGTAGCTGGGACGCCCAGTAATATTTGGACAGATCCGGGACCCCTAGACCACCCTGGTGTCTACTAGATAGAAGGACCGACCACGGGATTCTATGCCGCCTTCCCGCCCATATGAATCTAAGGAGGTGAGATTGAGTGGATCTCAGATCTTTAAGGGGAACTTTAATCGGTAAGGTCTCAAAGAGATACAGAAGCTTGGGCAAGATCGGCATTTTAGTCGCAGCAATACGCCCCATGAGAGAGAGTGGGAGAGGATGCCAATTTATCTAGAAGACCCCTAATCACAGCATATATACGTGGGAAATTAGCTTTGTAAAGCTCCCCATATCGGGGAGTGAGGTCAACACCCAAATATCGCAGTGGGTCCGTCTTCCAAAGTTAACCCTGAGAGAGCCCAGGGCCGCCTGAGAATGATTAAGAGGGAGGGCCTCAGTTTTATGGGTGTTGACCTTATACCCCGAGAGTCGACCAAACTCCCGTAGGATGGAGTGGAGGTTTGGTAGGGAAATGTGAAGCTTGGTAAGGGTAAGGAGGATATCGTCTGCATATAGCGATAGCTTAAACTCCCTGTCCTTGACCATAACACCTCTGATGTCTGGGCAAGCCCTGATCTTGGCCGCCAGGGGTTCGATACACATGGCAAAAAGTAGGGGAGATAGGGGGCAACCTTGTCTCGTTCCATTAGCAATGCGTATGGGTCGAGATTGAGCATGAGGTAGTCTGATCGTCGCTGTGGGGGAGGAGTATAGGCTATGAATGGCCCTAATGAAGGGACCAGAAAGGCCATAAGCCTGCAGGGTAGCAAAGAGGAAAGGCCAACCTAAACGGTCGAATGCCTTTTCCGCATCTAAACTAAGAAGTAATGCCTCCTCACCCGAGCGAGATATGACATCTATTAAGTCAATATTTCCACGTGTGTTGTCGGCCCCCTGACGGCCCGGGACAAATCCCACCTGGTCTTTATGAATCAGGGAGGGGAGAAAGACGTTTAGTCGGGAAGCTAGGGCTTTGGTGTAAATCTTAAGGTCTGAGTTAAGTAGGGCAATGGGCCTATAGTTATGGCATTCGTGAGGATCTTTCCCAGGTTTTGGAATCATCATGAGATATGAGTGAGACATTGGGGCAGGTACTGCATTGCCAGCTAGAAAATGTTGAATAGGGTTACTAAGTGAGGGATTAGTTCAGTCCTAAAAGTCTTATAATATTTGTACGAAAAGCCATCAGGCCCTGGGGATTTACCCTCATGTAGATGTTCCACCACTTCCCCAATCTCTTCCGGCATGATCGGACTATTAAGGGCGGCAAGGTCGGAAGTCGATAGGGTAGGAAGGTGACAGGATGCCAAATAAGACCGGAGTGTACTATCTCTCAGTCCCTCATCTGTGGGGAGGTCGAAGGGTAAATTGTACAGGGAGGAGAACCTCTCCGCTATCACCCTGGGGTCATAGTGGATTGTTCCGTCAGCCCCCCTAATAGCACTCGGACCCGTTTGGGAGTTATGATTCCTGAGTTGTCTGGCCAGCAAAGTGTGGGGCTTGTTCCCCCAAGCATAATAACGCTGTCGTGTGTAAAGTAATAACTTGCTGACACGACCTAAAGCTAGACTCTTCAATTGCCTAGTATCAACAATTCGTCTCAGTGTGCAGCGTGATGGGGGAGCAGCCATCTTGTCTTCTAGTGTTTGCAAGCGGGACGTAAGGGACTTGATTAAGGCAGTCGAGTCCTTCTTTAATTTTGAGCTTATTGCAATACAATGACCCCTCATGACCGCTTTATGCGCTTCCCACAAAGGACGGACATCCCCTACTGATCCCTCATTTAGGTCAAAGTACGTTTTCATATGTTCGTGGAGTTCCTTCCTAATGATAGGCTGTTTCAGGAGGGAGTCATTAAGTCTCCAGTGGCAATGGCGAACATGGCCCGACTCACTACTAATGTCCACTAGCACAGGAGCATGGTCTGACCAGGTGATTTGGCCCATGTCCGCTCCTTCCAATAATCTCAGGGTCGAAATGGTACCAAAGAGGTAATCACTACGGGTGTGTGAACCATGTGGGGCAGAGTAAAAGGAGAAGGACCTATGAGTGGGATAAGTGAGACGCCAGAGGTCATACAGGGAGTATTTTCGCACTAGTTTACGAAAGTCCCTGGCTGAGCGCTGCTGTGTCAAGTGTATTGGTCTGCCCAGGTGGGCCAGGCGATCCATCGATTTAGAGAACACTGCATTAAAATCCCCACCTAGGAGGACTAGGGGCTCCGAAGAGTCCACTCCCTCAACAAAAACCTTGCGGAAGATTCCGCCGAGAAAGCGTATCTGGGACGTGTTTGGTGCATAAATGTTACATAAGGTGATGGGTTTATCCGCCAAACGGCCACGGAGAATAATATAACGGCCCTGTGGATCTATAATTGAAGATTCAATCCTGAGGGGACATCGTGCAGACACCAAGATGGCAACTCCCGCCCTCCGACGGCTATGAGTAGCCGAATAAGCGGTAGGATACAGGTGGGAGGCAAAACGGAAGGAGGAGTTGCCATCAAAGTGTGTTTCCTGTAAGAACACAATATCCACTTTAAGGGATTTCAATTCCAAAAGCAAGAGTTTCCTCTTGGCGTTGGAGTTAAGCCCCTTGACATTGAAGGTTATGCACCGCATCATGTGAGTATGTGATGATACACAATGTAGGCAGAGTACAGCTCACCGTATACGTCAGTAGGTTCGCACTAGTCGGACAACGGATCAAAGGCAGAACTGAGGTACACGATCTCCACAGGCAAGGAAGTTCAGGCACCTACAACAGGAGAGAGAACACAAGAGGGGGGGAAGAGACAAGACGGGACAACACAAAGACAGACAAACAGATAGCAGTAAACAACTATTCCCAGGGATATAATCCCTGCTAGGGGCAAATAAGAAGCCCCTTTGGGGGTGTAAGTGTCGGAGACCAACAAATTGAGGCTGGCCAAGGAGCCAACTACAATTGTCTGAGAGAAACGAAAACAAGTAACAACTAGGTGGGCCCTTCAGACAGACTGCACTGTGATGTAGCAACAAGAAAGCAATAACTGGCTTAACAGAGGAAATAAACGATCAATATGGGGTCCCTTCAGGGACCATCAATCCTGAGGGCGTAAAGGGTTAAGGGCAAGTTCTGGACAACCAAGTCCCCCCATCCATTGGCGGTCAAGCAGATGGACGATGCCCTGATGACGGAGGAGACCGCGGGGAAGAGGACGCACTTGGACCAGGCCTTCTTTTCCTGGTTACAGGAGACCAAATGCAGGGCGGTGGAAGCGCTGGAGACTCAAACTCTCAATCCGACATGTCGGGGATAGGAATTCCAAGTGATTCTTAGAAAGGGCGAAGATCCTTGATGACGGAGCGTCAGGGCAAAGGGGAATCCCCAGCGGTAGGCGATCTGGCGGTCCCTGAGTAATCTGAGGAGAGGCTGAAGATGTCTCCGTTTCTGGAGCGTGAACCAGGATAGGTCAGGAAACAATTGAACTGGAGCGCCATCAAAGTCAAAGTTGCGTAGAGATCTCGCCTTAGCCATGATGGATTCTTTAAGGACAAAGTCGTGGACACAACAAATTACGTCCCTAGGACGTGCAGCAGAGCCCTTAGGCTTGAGTGCTCTATGAACTCTGTCCAACTTGATCTTATGCGAGGGTGGTTGCCCCAGGATCATGTTAAAAATGGCTTCCAGCGTAGCAAAGAGATCTTCGTCTCGGGTAGCCTCCGGATGACCCCGCACTGGGATATTATTCCGGCGCCCTCGGTTATCCAAGTCCTCTAAATGCCGCCCCATGCCCCTGAGCACAGCCGTTTGGGCAGAAATGGATTCATGAAGAGTGGATATATATTGCCTGGTGTCATCGTGGGCATTTTTAATATCCGTGCGAACTGCCGCAATTTCAGCTCTGCAGGCTTCTGTAACTTCAGAAATAAAAACCTGAAAGTCCTCCTTTGTAGGAAAACAGCTAAAATAGCTCACCCAGGGCTGTGGAGGTTCAGGCAGGGGTGGGGGGTCCATAACAGCAAGTGATGGAGGGCTTGGGGATCCGGCCCAGATGTTAGAAGGTAGAGGAGAGCTGCTGTCCCCTTGGTCCAGAAATGGTGAGGCTGGGGGCTGCTTATTTTGCCAGGGCTCATACAGGGGGATCCCAGGAAGGCTACATGCAGGGTCCCCTGGGATAATATCCCGTCCCCTAAGAGCCACAGTACCTTTACTTGATGTCGCCCCCTGAGAAGTGGGTCCAGGAGCCATCATGGCGGGATCCCTCCCTCCAGCAGCAGCAGGCCAAAAGTCTGGGGCGGCCGGTGAGAGCCCCAGCCCAGGGGATCCGTGCATGAACACCGCCAGCGGCAATCAGGTTCCCTGGAGAGTTCCAGCCGGGGTATGTAGCGATGTGTCCTTCTCCCTGCTCAGGGCGTGGGAATCAGGCGGGGGGAGGGAGGAATGGCGTGAGGCCCTCTGTGCCTTGGTGGAAGCGCCAGACCCGGAGCACAATCCCAGCAGGTGAGGGGGATCGGGGAGGGAGAGGGGTCTTCTTTGGAGCTTTGGAGCTTTTTTCCCCATATGATCCAGAACAGAGGAGTCGCTGGCCATCAAGTTGCGGTGCAGGCAGGAGCAGCTCCTTCAGGCAGCCATCACAGTCAGCGTCCGGACACGCCCCCCAGTCGGTTTTACCTAATTTTAAGACCTACCGAGGAACAGATTTTTTTTTTAAGACAGAGTCCATTGTTTTTCTCATGACTGTATTTCTGCAAAGAGAATTTCCAAAATAAATAGAAATAAAAATATATATCTGGATATATTTTCATATGCTACGATATGGAATGGAGGTACTCTTCTCTATAAACAGGAGAATATGGTGCTGTATGGCACATATGATATGAAATCGTACTATATGTCGCTGAACAGGCTTTGTGTACATGACTTGAGGTGTGGATCAGAACAGGTCAAATGGATGCACGTAGCTCAGTAATAGTTATTTTGAATAACAAATAATGCTATTAATAAAAGTGAAGGGCATGAACATATATAAATGAGTGTCTAACAAATATAGAAACCATGAGACATCCAAATGTGACTCATTTCTTGTGATTCATAAATCTGTACTATCGGCCAAAGCTTTGAAAAACAGAAAATGTCTCCAGTATCACCATGCTAAGTTTGCTTCCCTGATCTACAGCCAATATATGATCAAACAAATTCTTGGATAAAGCAGTTCTCATTTAACATTGCCAAAAAAAATGAAATCCCCCAAAAGCATAATTCCACAAAATATTAAGACCCTGCTTGACTAGCTGTTATTATAAATACACTGCATACAATTGTAGTGTACATGTAGACAAGAGTATAAATCGCTCACACATTAAGATTAAATAAACTCTCTATTACTCTTCTGGGATGTTTCTAGAATAATTTCATTTAAGAATAGGAAAGCAAAAAAACTCACTATAACCAAAAAGTACAGCTTTACATAAAACATTCACTGTGTAGGAACCAAAAAAAAATATTGCTAGGCCATAATAGGACAGAACTAGGAACAAAAAAAAATTTGCTGGGCCATAATAGGACAGAACTAGCTACTCTTGCTCTGGAGCTATTTGAAGTTCATGAACATAAAATAATTTCTCACCTTATTGATAACTTGGAACTAGAGATGATCAATTTTCTTAAAATTTGTTTCAGGTTCGATTTTAATGAATCGATCAGAAGGTTCAGTTTGGATACAAGTAAATTTAGCTGAAACCATACTTGCTCAGATTGACCTGAAAAGTTGTGTATGAAATTCTGGGGTCTCCTAATTTAAGCTCTTTAACACCAAGACAGCATTAGTAATCTTAAAGGGGTTGTGCAAGAATGGGAGGGATGGGGGGTAACCCCCCTCATATTTTGCCAGATCTGCAAAGAGAAGATGACTTACCTGCTTCCAGATGCCAGCTGGCCACTCCTTCTCATGCAGGCCTGAGAGGCTCCGCTGGGTTCCATTAATGTCAACATCCAGTTTGACATTGCCACAGCCAATCACTGGTCGTGCCGGTGTCCGGCTTCCCTTATTTCATGACAAATGGTCACATGACGAAAGGGGAGCTGAGCACTACCATGGCCAGTGATTGGCTGTGGCAATATACCAAACCGGATATTGACATTGATGGAGTCCATTGGAGCAACGCCGGCCTGCAGGAGAAGGAGCGAGGAGCCATCTTGCCTTTGCAGGTTTTGTACAACCCCTTTAAAGTGACAGCGACATTTATAGCTATGGGTAAACACATGATTGTCAGGGATAACAAACAGCCTGTTTGAAAACACACTGCACTGCCAGATTTGTTATGCTTCTTAAAATTAAAAAAAATCCAAAAATGACCCCTTATTGGGGGCAAATGCCTGACAGTGTTTATACACACATGGTTGTATCAGAACAAGTATTCTTTTCTCCTGAATAAGTGGTCCAAAAAAAGAAGTAGCTTCTTTTGAACACATTCTTTAATATAAATTTTAGAAACTTTGCAACAGGTTTTTGGAAACAAACGCAATTGGGTACAATCTGTTGAGAAAATATACGCTGACTGTGATGCTGAAAAATAAACTTATTGTACAACTATTAATATCACTTAAAGAAACTTTGGAACAGGTTTTTAGAAAAAACTGTCTCTGGCAAAAATATTCGGTGACACAGGAATATACGCTTATTGTACGCTTATTAAAATAATATTAACTGAAGAAAGTTATGCAGCACCTTTTGGAGAAAATGCACAATAGTACAGTGTCCATTGAAACTAGGAGGATGCGTAAAACATCATCAGCCAGTAGATTTAGAGTTTTTTTTATATTAATTGGGCTGCTAGCTGGTTGGTACACAGAAGAAAATGGGTACTGTAGCTTTAAAAACTGATATGCAGAGCAGAAGAGTCTGTATGCATGTGAACAACTAAAGCCCTGTAACACACACAGTACACTGACTGACGCTATCCTGTCCCTAATGTCACAACCTGTCTCTCTATCAATTAATTAAATATACCTAACAAAAGATATCTTCCCTGTAAGACCCCAAACTCTGGCATGGTAATGGTCATTCAGATGGTGCATAACCTCCAGTGGTTCAGCTAAGGTGGTTGTTGGCTGCTGTGCTTAAGAGATCCATTCTCCATAAAGTCCCAGATATTCTGGAAGTGGGAGAGATCTGGTGATCGATCTGGCCAGGGAAGCTGCTGGAGACCCTGAAGAGCACGTAGTGTAGAAAGTGTGTGGTCGGTTGTTATCTTGTTGGAACACCACTTCTCCTAACTGATTAAAAAAAGGCAGTAGGACTGGTTTCATAATGTCCTATATACTGAAGGCTGGTCAATGTTTCCTGCACAAATGCCAACAGGAATGACCATAGTAGCTAATGATGTCCCATACCATGATTCCTAATGTTGGTCCTATGTATCGCCGCACTATGCTTGATAGTAGGCACTCTCCAGCTCTCCTGCAAACTCTCATGTGGCCATCATTAGTACCAAAGCAGAACCTGCTTTCATATCTGAACACTTTTGCTTTCCAGCTATAGGGGGTGCAGTGGTAGCAGTCGCTACCAGGCCCAGGAGCGTGAGGTGGCCCAAAGACCCTTGTGCCACATAAGACACCAGTATTATAGAAAGTGCATGCAGGTTAAGATATACCTCTGGCTGGAGGCAAGGGGTTAGGTCAAGAATTTGGCATAGGGGCTATGTGCTTCCCTGCCCCTAGCCACAAAGCACTGAGGGAAGGAGGGCCCAACCTGAACTCTTGCACCATGCTCCATAGGCCTATAGCTATGCCCCTTCCCATTAGAGTTTACAGGATGGCTGGAGAGTGCACACATACACTATAAATCAGCAGAAGAGTCTTTTTTTCTAATGTGGTATAGAATCACTGCATATCTTGGAAATGTTGTAATCTTTATTAATTAATCTCCTGGTATTTTTAATGTTGTGTTGTGTAACATCACTGCATCATTGATTTTTTTAATTTAAATTTTGAAATCACAGAATTTTCTAATTATTTTGTAATATATCAAAGATGATTACAAACAAAAAAGAAGCTATCAGAAAACAAAAGGAAGACATCTTAAAGGGGTTGTCCAGCTTTTTAGTGTTTTTTTGTTTTGTTTACCACCACTACATTCACTGCACTCCCTTCCCAGCTTGTAAACCACCGGAATTGGAGCGGGGGTCATATGTGTCCCATGAATCATGTCACTGGTCACTGCAGGGAGCAGGTAACTTTGCTTCCCTCCACAGGTCCAGTGAGGAGCGTGGTGAACAAAAACTGGGCAACCCTTTAAATTTGTGTTTAAAAAAAGTTTACTTTATCCTGGATGAGCTTAAAGGGGTTATCCATCCCCTAAAAGGCCTACCCATAAGTCCGGGCCCCTCACACAGATACGGTAGTACTTAACTTGTTTCCTGGCATCCACGTCGCTTCTGACACCCGCATGGCCACCACTGCATTTCCCTGTTGCACAGATGAAAGCATAGCTGGCCGTGACGGGAATGCGCCTTCATAGCATCATGGGTGACGCTAGGGAGGCTCGTTCCCATCGTGGCCTTCTATTGGCTGCCCCCCCTCCCCCTGCGCGACAGAGAGATGCAGCAGCGGCCGTGCGGGTGTCAGAAGCGACGCGGGTGACAGGAAGCGAGTTAAGTAATATCTGTGTGAGGGGCCTGGGTGTATAGGGAGGCATTTTAGGAATTGGATAACCCCTTTAATCCTTATTATTTGAATGAAATTTGCAATTTTGGTGTTATGAGTTTTCTGTCAATATTTCAGCGCAACTTGCACATACACTATTGATCAAACATTAATTATTCAGTTAAACTATTAAATACCGTATTCCTATTTTGATTCATTGTATGGTGTTTTTTTAATGTAACAACTGATAATTAATTTTTTTATTGTATGATTGCTTTCTACAATATGTTGTATTACTGTAATTGCCTAACTAGAAATTGAGAAAGATTTAGCAAAACTCTTGCCCCAGTGGTGCAAAAAAAGTTGCAAATGTTTGCACAAACCCCCGTTTGTTGACAACGCTGAAGAGAGTTATGACAACGCTGAAGAGAGTTATGACAACGCTGAAGAGAGTTATAAGCGAATATGAGTGAGAGGAGAAATACTATTGTTACAGTGGTGACTCATTGCTTCCGCTGCCCTGTTCACCTCTCCCAGGAGCCTGCTCCTGCTGTCTTCTTCTTCCCTGCGGGCCCAACTATTGACTTTGCTCTTAGTGTCTCAAAGAATCTGCATGTGAGAGGAGGGTTCCTAGGTTGGCACTTTTTTTTCAGAGGTCCATGCTACCGACTCCTGCATCCCCTGTTCTGGAGCTTAAGCAACTGGATAAGGTCTCATAGTCTGAGGAGGAGCATTAGTATACAGTAGTCACATCAAGACTTATGCATATGTTGTGGAGCCAAAGGACATTAGGTACACTGCCTACCTGTCCCCTTAAGGGGTTTGTCTCACTTCAGCAAATAGCATTTATTGTATAGGGAAAGTTAATACAAGCCACTTACTAATCTATTATTATTATCCATATTGCTTCTTTTAGTGGCTGGATTCATTTTTCCATCACATTATACACTACTCATTTCCATGGTTACGACCACCCTGAAATCCATCAGTGGTTGCCATGCTTGCACACTATCAGAAAAAGCACTAGGCTATTTGTACTCCCACGGTCCCTTCCACCGGAGAGACCAATGCTTTTTCCTATACTGTGCAAGCATGGCCACCACTGAAGGATTGCATGGTGGCCGTGACAATGGAAACAAGCAGTGTATATTGTAATGGAAAATGAATCAAGCCAGCAAAGGAAGCAATATGGATAATAACAGTACATTAGTGAGTGGCTTGTATTTACTTTCTCTACATGATAAATGCCACTTGCTCAAGTGAGACAACCCCTTTAAGGTGGGAAACTCCATAACTAGAGTCTATTGAAGAGACGACTATGGGTAAAGTCAAGTTCTCTCCAAAGTTAACACATCCTATGTCCTTCATGCAGGACTTCTTGGACTCTGGCTCAGCAAGAAACCTCCTGCATCAAGCCTTGTTAACCGTATACCGTATTCCTACAAAGCAGTTGGAGAAGTCCTTGGTGGTGATGTCCATCAATGGAATGGCACTCTTGGAATCTGTAGAATACGTCACTATGCCGATATAGCTTCAAGTGGGAATTTTGAAAACAGAGAACTTTTATGTCATGCCTCTGCCTACTAGTTCTCTGCTATTGTTACTGTCCTGGTTTTGCATGTCATTGACTGGAACTCAGGGTGGATTTTATGTTGGGGTTCTGTTTGTCACTCTCACTGTCTGGCATCTGTACAGCCTGCCCGAACTCCACAAGTTCCTCTCTCCAAGTTATGCTGATGTCTTCGATAAAAGGACATGTGACTGTGTCTACCCATTGTCCCTGCCAGAAACACAAGCCATGTCTGACTACATTATAGGGAACCTTGAGAGGGGATTTATTTGGAAGTCCTCTTCCAGTTTCTTCTTAGTAAAAAAAAAAAAGGATGGTTCATTCCGGCCGTGTATTGAATAAAATTGGCCTGAATAAAATTACCGTAATAAACACATAACCTTTGCCACTTATTCTTGAGTTATTTTGATAGGCTCCATAGATCCAGGATTTCATGAAGTGGGATCCCTGAAGAGCTTCCAATCTGATCCACATATGAGAGTGTGAGTGGAAGACCACTTTTGACATTAAAAACAGTTACTATGAACACCTCTCTCTATATATAAAACAAAGAGAAACATGGATTGCACATCCACATGTTGCTATGGTGCTGTCTCCGTGGGTTGGTGTGGCCGAGTGTCAAGGGGTCTTAGTCTGTCAGCAGGGATGTTGCTTGACTGCTGGGTCACACTGCCTACTGACCCTTTGCTGTGGCGGCGGTGGTCGCCATGTGGTGCTGCGCCAAATTAGAGTAGGTACCCACTCCCAGAGGCAATGTTGATGTGGTGTGAGCTTATGCATTTTGATCAAAACTTATACAAATGCCTTGTGTGCAGTATGTTAATTAAGGCTCTGTTTAGCATTAATTACACTGAGAAGCAATGTGAATTGTGCTGAGAAGCAATAATTGATCAACGCATAGCATGTGTGAGCTTGTTTTTTTAATAACTATGAATACCTCATCATGCTGTTTGGTCTCAGTAAGGCCTGTGTCGTTTTTCAGGAATTTGTGATGATGTAATTTGTGATGACGAGAGACATGTTGGAATGTACTCTAGAGCTTGAGGAAGAGCAGACTTTATGTGAAATTTGAATACTAGAACGAGGGGCACTCAATAACTAGCAGTACATGGACCACTATATAAGCCAATGGCAAGGATCCTTTTATTCTTTAAAACTAATATCAAATCAATAAAACTGGATAATATCAAATAAAACACATCAAAAGTTAAAACCATAAAACTCCAGACTATATACGCTCTGACACAAGTCCATCTGTTTGTGAATGATCTGAGTACTGCTCAGTGTAAATAGGCCCCTATTATTGGAGTACTCCTCCCTTAGATTGTATATTCCTAGGGATATTAAACTGTGCAAACTCAACTGAAAGTGTATAAAATCTCAGTTATATCGATGCCCCTCTATTTTGTGGGGTTTACTCTTTCAATGGGGTTATACACCCTTAAAGAAGTCACTTGGTGCAACGGAATGCCAGGTAAGTCTTTGTATATGTCGGTGCCTAATATCCGGACCTGTTCATTAAGAAATGTAGAAGACTCTGTATTTGAACGGTCCCAAAGGTATGCGGCCAGTATACTATTTTCACAAAGATCTTAGTGGCCAATGTGCCAGTTACACAAAGAATTCAATAATAGCTGACGGTTCGGTACTTTACAGCTCTATGCTGCCCAGGCCGTCCATGTAATATCTTCTTTCTTTGCACTGCCAGGACCTACGCGGTGTCCCATGTGATCCATTAGCCTCCACGTGGCGTACCACGTGACGGAGATAATAGAGGTTCCCCAGGTCCTAGCGTCCGGACCGAAGGTGCGGCGACTTTGTGTGTTGATCCTGGCCAAACAAAACTTTATACATCCACAAGATATGTATCTACTAGTCCAGTATTGGCCCCATGAGTCTCTCACTGTTCTGTACCATACGCGTTTCGGGGCTACACATGCCCCTTCTTTAGTGGTTGAACAGTGAGTGTCAGAGGCTTCCTTTTATATGGTACATACGGGATAAAGCAGTGTTTGCTGGGACAGTGAGATAACCTCAATATATGGATCCGGACTTCCGAGCACTTATGGATAAGGCGGAAGATCCAATGAAATCAAATACCTTAATATATCCATGGATGCAATGTACACCAAATGCAAAAATATACTTCTAAATATGCTTCTTGAAAACCCAAAAATAAAAATGTAAATCATATAATTGTAAAAAAGTATAAAGCTGCACCAATGCGTCAAGGGTCACAATGTTGTGCTCACAGTTAAATAGAATCACCCCTTCTACACAAGTTAAAAATCTAAAAAGCAAAACTGGGCACTCACTGACATGGAGAGAAATTAAGAGCAAATTTATTAATACTGAACAAATGATATAAAATACTAATAAAATAGGTACAATAGATAGCAGCAGTCCTGTACACCTCAGAGGAGGATCTCTAAAGTGCAAAAATCATTAGCAGCATATGATTTTCCCATAAAACCAATAAAGTCAATAAATCGATAGATAAAGTAAAATCGATTGCTCCTTGGCAAAGTAAATCAACAGAAGATCATTGGGGACCAAAGGTTAGTTGCATCAGAAACTTATATCTTGGTACATACGAATATTCTGAGTATTCGAATCCTTCCGAAACTTCTTATAGGTTATCTTCAACATTCAAGACTATTTGTGTGGATAAATAATTTTGTATAATTGAGAAAAGTTTGTACGAGTTAGCGGCGTCCCGCTACTCTTAACATACAAATGGCATCCTAGTCTTCAAAATATTTCTTAATTAATAGATTCCTTTCGGTGGTTAACTTCTCATATATTATCGAAGACACTCTTGAGTAATATAATATGCGATATATACTCTTGAGAGATATATTAAAGTGCACTTTGTTTAACTCACGATTTTGCGTCCTCGCTACTTCTTTTTCCCACGCTTAGCTAGCACCGCACTCTGACCTTGATTCTTATTCCGGTGCCGGTTCACTTAGGACCAAAGCTTTTCTTACACGTAGGTTGGTCTATGTTCTGGAAGTAGGGAGGTTCCTTTTCAATAATGTTAAAATCGCAAAGAGTTCTTAGTGAGAGAAACCAGCAATGTCTCAAGAGTAGATCTTCTTAATCTTTCATGGGGAATGCACCAAACGTGTTTCGGGACTACGGTCCCTTCCTCAGTGGTAATTTCCTACCCATGATACCTCCCTATTTATAGGGGATTTGGTGATCTTCAAAACATGGTGTGGATTCGATTAATCAACAATAGCCCCTCAAAAGATATTATAGCAATTTTCAAATTAGTCAGGAGTACATACAGTTGCATAATACAGGGTGTGGTTTCCAAATCTGCACAAAACGCATCAAACCCCACATGCGGTTCTGGTGCGTTTTTAATGCGTTTCTTGTGGAAACTCATAAATCAAGTTCCTTAGACCCTTTCTTTCATTAATAAAAATATTAGAGGAAACTACAAGTAGGATTAATGAAATGAAAGACACTATTGATAAATTACCCAAAAATTATAAATTTAACATGTGGCAATTGAGATTATGTACAAATTTTGACAAAATTGAGCAAGACATTATTGATAAAAAAAAATAATAATTCAATTATAGGAATACAAATACACATAAGATAAAGATCACTAATAGTAACACTAACAGTAATTCACGGACTAATGACAGTAATGAGACTGATACACAAATAAGTAATACCAGTTACCATATACCAATACAAAACAGATTCGAAGTACTGGAAGAACAGGAGTATTTTTTAGACAGGACCCCCCCCCCACACCACAGAGCACGGATAAAACCGAGATCCCCACAATTAGAAACAAGGGTACACAACACTCACTCCCCTATAGGTCACCAATACAACTTAAGGAACAGGCATCAGACTCCACAGCAAGAACACAGAACGCAGCACTATCACAAGTCAGAGAGGAATTTTTCACATCAAAATTATCTCAATGCACAGGAATATCGACCCAGAACAAGAAAACACGAGGTAGGTAGAGAAAGACACGTAGAGGAGAGAGGAAGAAGAAGGGATTATCACAGATAAAAGCACAAGAAATAGAAAATGATTCCATTATTAATTTAAGCTCAACTGTACTCACAGACACTCAAAGTCACTTACTTAAAAAGGGTCTCAAATTTACTACAACAGTTAAACTCAACAAATTTGATACCTTCATAGGAGTGGAGACATTTATCAGACTTTTGTGTCTTAAGAAATACTTTTATAAAAAACCTGATTATTAATGAACCTATGAAAAATATGGAATATGTACATACCACTCTAAAGAAAACCTCAGAAAAATACCCAAGGAATGAGATGGGCCAAGAATTAGCAGCCTTTAAAGAATGTGTGGAGAATGATCTACGACAAATAAAAGACAAAACTAGGTACAAACGGAATACTTTAAGCAAAATAGAAATTGCAGCTCTGAAAGCACTTCAGAAGGATAATGGAATTATTATCCATCCTGCAGATAAGGGAGGTTCTATTGTAATCCAAGATCTGAGTAATTACAATATGGAGTGTATATGTCAATTATCAGATATAAATACATATAACAAACTCCCTAAGGATCCAACAGAACAATTTTATAGAGAATAATTTTTTGTAATAAAGGGAAAACAAGCGGCATATTATCTGAAGATGAACTTAATTATATAATGGTTATTCATGCTAGGATACCAGTCTTTTATTGCTTGCCCAAAGTACACAAAAATAGAGACAATCCTCCCGGACGCCTGATTGTGTCCGGGATAGGATCCTTAACCACTAATTTGTCACATTATATTGATGTTCTATTACAACCCAGAGTTAAGAATATTCTCTCATATACCAAAGATTCTACACAAATAATTAAAATTTTAGAAGAACTAGATTTAAAAAATAATTGGATTATGGGAACTCTGGATATTCAATCATTATATACAGTTATTAATCATGAACAGGGCAAGACATCCGTAAGATCTCAACTTTTCAATAATGCAGAACTCCCACAGAAACAAATTGACTTTTTAATCGAAGATATTGATTTTATACTTACACACAATTATTTTAATTTTAATGGGTATTTTTATTTGCAAACGCAAGGAACTGCCATGGGTACCAGGTTCGCCCTCAGTTATGCCAATCTTTTTATGGCAGATTGGGAACAACAATTCATTGCCCCAAAACTAAGAATAAATTTAGAGATGAAACACTAAGAATGATCTTACCTTTTAGTGAAGAAAGTACGTTATATTGTTAAAAAACATTGGCATCTGATTAAAAAAGATAAAATAATAGGTTCTATAATACTGACACATCCACAAATTACATTTACTAGAGCTCCAAACCTAGAGATAAAAGTAGCCCCATCTATCAAGACTGTATGTACTAAGACAATTACCATTCAAAATTGGGCTGAAATAACAGGTTTTTTTAGATGTGGGAATTGTAGAAATTGTAAACTAACTTCTTTCCCGAAGAAAACTAGGGAAATTGTTTCTACAGCAAATAAACATAAACATATTATAAACGACTTCCTTACTTGTAGTTCAGTGGATGTGATATATGTCGTAGAATTCCCTTGTAAACGTCAGTACGTGGGTAGGACAAAAAGATCCCTGAAAAAACGCATTGCTGAACATGTGTCAAATATAAAGAAGGGTTCTGCGAATCATTCCCTATTCAACCATTTTAAGTTGGCACATAGTCAGGATCCATCTGGACTGTAGTTCGCAGCAATTGACAAAATACATAGGGATTGGAGGGGAGGGGACCATATAGGGAAGATGTCAAGGTTGGAGACAAAGAGAATATTCGAATTCGGTACTCTCCTGCCTGCTGGACTGCCTGTTGCCTGTTGGACTGAATGCGGAATTCAAACTTTTTGGTTTCCTAAGATGGTGGGTGGGTGCCATTTGCCGACAGCGATCGTACCATTTTTAATGGCCGATCCGCTCTTGACAATAGGCCCCCACCCACAATATCCTCATTCAATCACACCAATATTATTGTATATGAGAAAGAAGAAAATAAGACAAAAGACTTCCCACTGTTTTTAATAAAATATCACCATATGTAATTGTTGTTTTTATATTTTTAAGGAATATGATCACTACTTTTTATCGTAAATTTTGCAGTGTATTTTAAAATGCTTTTTTGATTTTGTGTATATTTTTTATTTTATGTATATTTTATTATGAAAAACTTATTTATTAATGAAAGAAAGGGTCTAAGGAACTTAGTTTATGAGTTTCCACAAGAAACGCATTCAAAAATGCACCAGAACCGCATGTGGGGTTTGATGCGTTTTTTTTGCGGATTTGGAAACCACACCCTGTATTATGCAACTGTATGTACTCCTGACTAATTTGAAAATTGCTATAATATCTTTTGAGGGGCTATTGTTGATTAATCGAATCCACACCATGTTTTGAAGATCACTGAATCCCCTATAAATAGGGAGGTATCATGGGTAGGAAATTACCACTGAGGAAGGGACCGTAGTCCCGAAACGCGTTTGGTGCATCCCCCATGAAAGATTAAGAAGATCTACTCTTGAGACATTGCTGGTCTCTCTCACTAAGAACTCTTTGCGATTTTAACATTATTGAAAAGGAACCTCCCTACTTCCAGAACATAGACCAACCTACGTGTAAGAAAAGCTTCGGTCCTAAGTGAACTGGCACCGGAATAAGAATCAAGGTCAGAGTGCGGTGCTAGCTAAGTGTTGTAAAAAGAAGTAGCGAGGATGCCAAATCGTGAGTTAAACAAAGTGCACTTTAATATATCTCTCAAGAGTATATATTGCATATTATATTACTCAAGAGTGTCTTTGATAATATATGAGAAGTTAACCACCGAAAGGAATCTATTAATTAAGAAATATTTTGAAGACTAGGATGCCATTTGTATGTTAAGAGTAGCGGGACACTGCTAACTCGTGCAAACTTTTCTCAATTATATGAAATTATTTATCCACACAAATAGTCTTGAATGTTGAAGATAACCTATAAGAAGTTTTGAAAGGATTCGAATACTCAGAATATTCGTATGTACCAAGATATAAGTTTCTGATGCAACTAACCTTTGGTCCCCAATGATCTTCTGTTGATTTACTTTGCCAAGGAGCAATCGATTTTACTTTATATCTATCGATTTATTGACTTTATTGGTTTTATAGGAGTATCATATGCTGCTAATGATTTTTGCACTTTAGAGATCCTCCTCTGAGGTGTACAGGACTGCTGCTATCTATTGTACCTATTGTACCTATCTATTGTACCTATATGTACCTATCTATTGTACCTATTTTATTTGTATTTTATGTAATTTGCCCAGTTTTGCTTTTTAAATCATATAATTACCTTAATATGTCTACACCTCTTTAAATGTACTATTTGTAGTAAGTTGTCTATGTTAAAGACTTACTACAAATAATACATTGGACCAGAAACAATTATCCTTTTTGTTAGAGGGTGTAAGATATATTTTGACTCACAATTATTTTGTTTTTAATAATGAGTACTATGTACAACATAGAGGGATGGCCATGGGCACCAGATTCGCCCCAGCTATGCCAACTTTATTTATATATATATTTATGGCACAGTGGGAGACGGATACCATCCAATCCAAGCTGGGGATGAGTCTGGTGCTGTGGCGTCGGTACATAGACGACATCATATTCATTTGGCAGAACACGATGGAATCTTTCAATCATTTTTCACAGGACATCAACACAAATGATAGGAATCTTAGATTCACTCCCGTTATCAGTAGAACCAATGTACAATTTTGGATCTGAATATCAGGGTAGATGAACATAAACTCATTTGTAGCATTCATCTTAAATAAGTGATGAAGAATAGTTTTATTCATTTTTCCAGTTGTCACCTCCCTAGATGGCTGATAAATATTCCTACAAGCCAGTTTCGGAGGATGAAACAAAATTGTACTGATGAGAAACAATTTGAGAATGAAGCCATTAATCTTAAATAACAATTTCTGGATAAAGATTACCCTAAGCATCTACTTGAAAACTCACTTAATAAAAAAAGAGCCATGGATAGAAAGGATTTTTTCTCCCCTAAGCGAGAAATAAAAAAAGATGAATGATTTTGCCCTTTCATTCTGAGTATAAGATGATAGAAAAATGTATCAAAAAACACTGGTATCATTTACTTAATGATAGAATTATTGGATCTGAATTAACAAACACTCCACAGATTACATACACTAAAGTACCAAATTTGGGCTTAAAAGTAGCTCCGTCAGTTAGGAATGAAAGGACTAGTAGTAGGCAACATTGGCTGTCATTTAAGGGATTTTATAGATGTGGACGTTGTTCAAATTGTGGGATTACCTCTTTCCCAAAGAAAATATTAAAAGTAAATTTCACACAAAATTCATTTAGTCTGAACATCAAAGAAGGGTTAACCTGTGACTCTACAGATGTGATATACCTTCTACAATGTTCCTGTCCAAAACAGTATATTGGGAGAACAAAGAGGACCCTAAAAAAGAGGGTTGAGGAACATTTGGCAAACATTTAAAAAGGATATGAGTTACACTCCCTTTCCAAACATTTTAAGGAACAGCACAATTGTGATCCTTCCACTTTGATGTATATGGCACTTGAAAAAGTCAAGAGAAATTTGAGGGGAGGGAATCACATCGCACATACAGTACAGACCAAAAGTTTGGACACACCTTCTCATTCAAAGAGTTTTCTTTATTTTCATGACTATGAAAATTGTAGATTCACACTGAAGGCATCAAAACTATGAATTAACACATGTGGAATTATATACATAGCAAACAAGTCCGAAACAACTGAAAATATGTCATATTCTAGGTTCTTCAAAGTAGCCACCTTTTGCTTTGATTACTGCTTTGCAGACTCTTGGCATTCTCTTGATGAGCTTCAAGAGGTAGTCCCCTGAAATGGTTTTCACTTCACAGGTGTGCCCTGTCAGGTTTAATAAGTGGGATTTCTTGCCTTATAAATGGGGTTGGGACCATCAGTGGCGTTGAGGAGAAGTCAGGTGGATACACAGCTGATAGTCCTACTGAATAGACTGTTAGAATTTGTATTATGGCAAGAAAAAAGCAGCTAAGTGAAGAAAAACAAGTGGCCATCATTACTTTAAGAAATGAAGGTCAGTCAGTCAGCCGAAAAATTGGGAAAACTTTGAAAGTAAGGGCTATTTGACCATGAAGGAGAGTGATGGGGTGCTGCGCCAGATGACCTGGCCTCCACAGTCACTGGACCTGAACCCAATTGAGATGGTTTGGGGTGAGCTGGACCGCAGAGTGAAGGCAAAAGGGCCAACAAGTGCTAAGCATCTCTGGGAACTCCTTCAAGACTGTTGGAAGACAATTTCAGGGGACTACCTCTTGAAGCTCATCAAGAGAATGCCAAGAGTGTGCAAAGCAGTGCAAAGCAGTAATCAAAGCAAAAGGTGGCTACTTTGAAGAACCTAGAATATGACATATTTTCAGTTGTTTCACACTTGTTTGTTATGTATATAATGTATATAATTCCACATGTGTTAATTCATAGTTTTGATGCCTTCATAGTCATGAAAATAAAGAAAACTCTTTGAATGAGAAGGTGTGTCCAAACTTTTGGTCTGTACTGTATGTCTAGAGTGGAGTCCAAAAGAATATTTGATTTCGATTTCAAGAGGTCTAAATGCAGAAATGGAAGTATTTGGATTTCTATAGAATATTGGGGTGGCGGTCTGTTGGGGAAGGGACATCGGGTCAGGCTGTTTATCAGCACCCCGATCTCTCCTCCCCGGCAGGTCTCCTCCCCCATGCATCTGCAAGTATACCTCCTAGCAACACTACCTGTTACCTTCTCACAGTAACATGCCTTGACATCCTAAACTATATGGGACACATTTACTTCTATAGGCTAGATTTAGTGTCCTAGATAAGCACCATGATGCCAATATTGTGAAATATGATGTAAATCAAATAAGGCACAGAAGACACATTTAAAACACAATTGCGTCTTTGTGCTTTCGATGTGTAGACATATTATGGTAATTATATGATTTACATTTTTTGGTGGGTTTTTCAAGAAGCATATTTAGAAGTATATTTAGAAGTATATTTTTGCATTTGGTGTATATTGTATGCATGGATATATTAAGTTATTTGATTTCATTGGATCTTCCGCATTATCCATAAGTGCTCAGAAGTCCGGATCTATATATTGAGGTTATCTCACTTTCCCAGCAAGCACTGCTTTATCCCGTATGTACCATATAAAAGGAAGCCTCTGACACTCACTGTTCAACCACTAAAGAAGGGGCATGTGTAGCCCCGAAACGCGTATGGTACAGAACAGTGAGAGACTCATGGGGCCAATACTGGACAAATAGATACATATCTTGTGGATGTCTAAAGTTTTGTTTGGCCAGGATCAACACACAAAGTCGACGCACCTTCGGTCCGGACGCTAGCAGCACAAAGAAGAAGATATTACACGGACGGCCTCGGCAGCGTGGAGTGGTAAGGTACCGAACCCTCAGCTATTATTTAATTCTTTGTGTAACTGGCACATTGGCCACTAAGATCTTTGTGAAAATAGTATACTGGCCGCATACCTTTGGGACCATTCAAATACACAAGAGTCTTCTACATTTCTTAATGAACAGGTCCGGATATTAGACACCCACATATACAAAGACTTACCTGGCATTCCGTTGCACCAAGTGATTTCTTTAAGGGTGGATAACCTGATTGGAAGAGTATAACTGAAACTTTATACACTTTCAGTTGAGTTTGCACAGTTTAATATCCCTTGGAATATACAATCTAAGGGAGGACTACCCCAATAATAGGGGCCTATTTACACTGTGCAGTACTCAGATCATTCACAAACAGATAGACTTGTGTAAGAGCATATATAGTCTGGAGTTTTATGGTTTTAACTTTTGATGTGTTTTATTTATTTAATATTAGCATAAATGGATCAGAGCTCTGAGTCTATTCAGGCTATGTAAGCACTCCAAGGTAAATGAGCAAAAGATGGGCCCCTACGGAAGGAGGGGCAGTGTGATTATTTAAAATATAACTTTTAATCAGGTCTAGAATGAACAGAATAATACGACTCACTACAATATATAGACATACATAAATAAACGGGCCAACTTAATGGTACCCTGATGGCTGGTAAAGACAATAAATCTGCTCCGTCTAGTGAAAGGCGTGAGCAGTCTTACCAGACCCTTGTAGATACTGGGATAGGTCCGAGATGATAGGTGCAGGAGACACTGGATGTATGCCGTACGGGAAGTTGTGGATCTGCCGTGTAGCCATGTAGAAGGAACAATAGGACAAGTCCTAAACAACCCTACCAAAGGTGGAGGGGGCTATTTTACTTCTACCTATCTACACAGAGCACTCGCCCTGAAAAGGGCGACCCCGTCCGGATGCCTGTCCCTATCTTGGACCTTATCCCTTATCCCTAATATTATCCAGTTTTATTGATTTGATATTTGTTTTAAAGAATAAAAGGATCCTTGCCTTTGGCTTTTATAGTGGTCCATGTACTGCTAGTTATTGAGTGCCCCTCGTTCTAGTATTCAATTATTTAATATTTTTTCTTGCGGTATTGGGGGGTATCGCGAGGTGTGCACCAGTCCATTTTCTGGGATCTAGGTAGAGTCGCTAATCTTCCATTTCTTTATTTGAAATTTGAAAAGTCCCTCTTGGAAAAATCCTCTTTATCTTTCCTGGGCTACATTACCTCTTACAGGGAGTGCAGAATTATTAGGCAAGTTGTATTTTTGAGGATTAATTTTATTATTGAACAACAACCATGTTCTCAATGAACCCAAAAAACTCATTAATATCAAAGCTGAATATTTTTGGAAGTAGTTTTTAGTTTGTTTTTAGTTTTAGCTATTTTAGGGGGATATCTGTGTGTGCAGGTGACTATTACTGTGCATAATTATTAGGCAACTTAACAAAAAACAAATATATACCCATTTCAATTATTTATTTTTACCAGTGAAACCAATATAACATCTCAACATTCACAAATATACATTTCTGACATTCAAAAACAAAACAAAAACAAATCAGTGACCAATATAGCCACCTTTCTTTGCAAGGACACTCAAAAGCCTGCCATCCATGGATTCTGTCAGTGTTTTGATCTGTTCACCATCAACATTGCGTGCAGCAGCAACCACAGCCTCCCAGACACTGTTCAGAGAGGTGTACTGTTTTCCCTCCTTGTAAATCTCACATTTGATGATGGACCACAGGTTCTCAATGGGGTTCAGATCAGGTGAACAAGGAGGCCATGTCATTAGATTTTCTTCTTTTATACCCTTTCTTGCCAGCCACGCTGTGGAGTACTTGGACGCGTGTGATGGAGCATTGTCCTGCATAAAAATCATGTTTTTCTTGAAGGATGCAGACTTCTTCCTGTACCACTGCTTGAAGAAGGTGTCTTCCAGAAACTGGCAGTAGGACTGAGAGTTGAGCTTGACTCCATCCTCAACCCGAAAAGGCCCCACAAGCTCATCTTTGATGATACCAGCCCAAACCAGTACTCCACCTCCACCTTGCTGGCGTCTGAGTCGGACTGGAGCTCTCTGCCCTTTACCAATCCAGCCACGGGCCCATTCATCTGGCCCATCAGGACTCACTCTCATTTCATCAGTCCATAAAACCGTAGAAAAATCAGTCTTGAGATATTTCTTGGCCCAGTCGTGACGTTTCAGCTTGTGTGTCTTGTTCAGTGGTGGTCGTCTTTCAGCCTTTCTTACCTTGGCCATGTCTCTGAGTATTGCACACCTTGTGCTTTTGGGCACTCCAGTGATGTTGCAGCTCTGAAATATGGCCAAACTGGTGGCAAGTGGCATCTTGGCAGCTGCACGCTTGACTTTTCTCAGTTCATGGGCAGTTATTTTGCGCCTTGGTTTTTCCACACGCTTCTTGCGACCCTGTTGACTATTTTGAATGAAACGCTTGATTGTTCGATGATCACGCTTCAGAAGCTTTGCAATTTTAAGAGTGCTGCATCCCTCTGCAAGATATCTCACTATTTTTGACTTTTCTGAGCCTGTCAAGTCCTTCTTTTGACCCATTTTGCCAAAGGAAAGGAAGTTGCCTAATAATTATGCACACCTAATATAGGGTGTTGATGTCATTAGACCACACCCCTTCTCATTACAGAGATGCACATCACCTAATATGCTTAATTGGTAGTAGGCTTTCGAGCCTATACAGCTTGGAGTAAGACAACATGCATAAAGAGGATGATGTGGTCAAAATACTCATTTGCCTAATAATTCTGCACGCAGTGTATTGTGGTATTGAGATGGATCCCGAAAATGTGCCTGTTGTCTTCCTACAGGCCTATGAGTTATCCATAGGTTCTTTTGCTTTGCTATTGCAGACCATTTATTCTTCACTTTTCTACTCTTACCACCTCTATTTCTACTCTAACGCAGAAGGGGGTGAATCCAAAGGAGTGGTCTCCAAAGGCCGAGTCAGCCTTCCTGTCTCTCAAGTGGGCCTTCCCTGCTGCCTTGATTCTCCAATGTCTGAATGTCTCCAAATAGTTCTTTCTGGAGGTGGACTCACACTCTGTGGGAGATAGAGCTATTCTTACTGCACTGGAAAGATGCTCATCTGCAGCGTCCTCTCAAAGGCCTTGTCCTTGGCAGAACTGAATTATTCTATAGGTGACAGGGAGTTGCTCTGTGTTATGTTGGCCCTTGAAGATTGGCATCATCTACTGTTGAGCGAAGTGAAGCATTTGAAGCGGAATTCGGTCTGAAATTTAGGAAAACCAATTCTAAATAAATCCAAATTTCCTTGCGCTTCGTGGCAATGAATCATATTTCCTAAAATGGCAGCTGCATGTGTTAGAAATTGAAAGTAAGTGTAGTGGGGACAAGCCCGGGAACGCAACATCACCCATAAATTCATGCAGCCAGCCAATCCACAGGTAGCCACCCCCCTGTGATATCAAAGCTAGGCAGAGCCCTATAAAACCCTGCTCCCAAGTGGTCTCTGCCATTGTCCTGTGAGTCGAGCATAGGGAGAGATGTGACAAGATGCTTGAACTAGGAAAAGTGTCACTGCAAAGTGCAAACTGTTAGTAGAGTAAAACAGTAACTGGGCATTATGCATACAATATCAACAGACAGGTGCCTGGGCCCTCCAAAGGAATGGGCAGTGGCAAAAATGATGCTGTGTCCGGCACAAGTAGCAACAGAAGAGGGGGGGGGGAGGTAGCAGCCACAGCAACAGCCCAGAGCTGCCACTGGTCATGTTTTGATCAACAATCCAGCTGTACTGGAATGGTTGACTCGCTCTTCACAATCCTCTCAAGTTACAACAGATACACACAGCCCAGAATCAGTGGGTTCCTCTGACACCATGCTTAATTGGCATTGCTGTGGAACTGCTTCTATGCCCTCAGATATCTTGAACCTGCCTTTTGATTTTGCTGATCCTTCTGCTAGCCAAGTAATGAAAGCCGCTGGCTCTGCTTTTCAGAGACGATGAGCTTTGTGAGGACAGTCAGCAGTTACAGGCCAGCCCAGACTTGGAGGAGAGGTCCGCTGCTGACTCCTTTAGGCGCGAAACTATCGATGATGACACTAGGTTGGGAGCACATGTTCCGACAGGTCAGGGACGTGCACAAGAGACAGGTGAGGATGATATACAGTTGTGTTCAAAATAATAGCAGTCAGACATCACTAACCTGATCAATCACTGTTTTTGGTAGAAATGATATTTCTACATGGCAAATAATTTACTAGCCGGTGTAGTAGAATAATAGAAACCCAACAGACCCAACAGTGATGACATGCATGCTGCTGATTCTTTGTAATTCAACCACTTATTGAAAGGGGCATGTTCAAAATAATATCAGTGTGGAGTTCAATGAGTGAGGTCATTCATTCTTTGAAAAACAGGTGGCAAATATTGCCCTTATTTAAGGAAGGAAGGAAGCAAATGTTGTACAAGCTGGTTACAGTGCATTTCTCTCTAAAATTCTGAGGAAAAATGGGTTGTTTCAGACATTGTTCAGAAGAACAGTGTACCTTGATTAAAAGTTGATTAGAGAGGGGAAAACATATAAGGAAGTGCAGAAAATGATAGGCTGCTCAGCTAAAATGATCGCAAATGCTTTAAAATGGCAACTAAAACCTGAAAGACGTGGAAGAAAGCGAAAAACTACCATTCGAATGGATAGAAGAATAGCCAAAATGGCAAGGACTCAGCCAACAATCAGCTCCAGGAAGATCAAAGAAGGTCTAAAGTTACCTGTGAGTACTGTTACAATTAGAAGACGCCTATATGAAGCCAAGCTATCTGAAAGAAGACCCCGCAAAGTCCCACTGTTGAAAAAAAGACATGTGCTGAAGAGGTTACAATTTGCCAAAAAGCACATTGACTGGCCTAAAGAGACATTTTGTGGACTGATGAAAGTAAGATTGTTCTTTTTGGGTCTAGTGGCCGGAGACAGTTTGTCAGATGACCCCCAAACACTGAATTCAAGCCACAGTACACTGTGAAGACAGTGAAGCATGATGGCGCAAGCATCATGATATGGGGATGTTTCTCATACTACGGTGTTGGGCCTATTTATCGCATACCAGGGATCATGGATCAGTTTGAATACATCAGAATACTTGAAGAGGTCATGCTGAAGAGGAAATGCCCTTGAAATGGGTGTTCTAACAAAACCATGTCCCCAAACACACCAGTAAAGTGCAACATCTTGGTTCCAGACCAACAAGATTGACGTTATGGAGTGGCCAGCCCAATCACTGGATCTTAATCCAATAGAAAACTTGTGGGGTGACATCAAAAATGCAGCTTCTGAGGCAAAACCAAGAAATAGAGAAGAATTGTGGAATGCAGTCCAATCATCCTAGGCTGGAATGCCTGTTCACAGGTGCCAGAAGTTGGTTGACTCCATGCAACACTGATGTACAGCAGTTCTCAGAAACAGTGGTTATACAACTAAATATTAGTTAAGTGATTCAAAGGAAAGCAAAATCTTCAAACATTTTTCAGTTTATATAGTGAATGTTTGAGTTTGTAAAGAAGAATACAAACACTGCTATTTTTTTAACAGTCTTTTTTAACAGTCTAATATTCACTTTTTCACTAGAATTTGTTTGGACAAATAAAACTAATTTGATATATTTTTCTTCATGTTTTGACTTGGAATAGAATGTGTAGTGTTCTCAATGCATTTGTGTGTATGGAAATTAAAGCTATTAGAAGGATTTTGAGCTTTATTCACTAAACACACTGCTATTATTTTGAACACAACTGTAAATGATGAGCTAAACATATGTAGATAATGATGTGGGAGCTGTGTGAAACGAGGGCATCATCTTCATCAGGGGGCTAATGTGGTAGCATGCATGTGAGACAGCAGGGTGGAAGCAGTGGGAGATCTGGAACCTAACGCAGGAGGGGTACACCGTCTGCTACTCGGGACACTTCCTCTCCGGAACACACTAGCAATGCACGGGTTCATAAAAGCATCAGCAAGCAGGCATCACTAAGTGGTGGAGGGAAAATGCGATTCTCGGCAGTGTGGGAATTTTTTACAAAGTCACTGGGAGATGTTAGCGTGGCGCTATGCAGGATGTGTGGGCAGAAGGTGAGGCGAAGCACCAAAACATGGAGCGTCACCATAAGTGGCGTTGGAAAACCGTGCCACTTATTTAGTCTTACAGCCTGATGATGCAACCACTGCATCTCCCACCTGCCCACGCCTCCTCTCCAGCAGTCAGGGGTCATCAACATCAGTAGAAGGAAGCTGTCCTTCCTTTTTTATCAACTTCAATGTCGTCTATTGCTCGTGATGCTCCTCCTTCTCCTACTTATCCTTGTCACTTGTTTTGACAGCAATCAATCACTGAGGAAATTGCAAAAGACAACAGTATGCATGCACTTATCCAGTGATGCAGAAGCTGAATATGAACCTGGCCAAGTTGCTGG
The DNA here is from genome assembly GCF_905171765.1 of Bufo bufo. NCBI lineage: Eukaryota > Metazoa > Chordata > Amphibia > Anura > Bufonidae > Bufo > Bufo bufo. The sequence goes on along the minus strand of NC_053392.1, from coordinate 460,831,926 downwards.
TACTAAAGTCCCTCCCTTTCCATGTAGTTGACTGCTCATTTCATAGAACTGATGGCTTATGCCCAGCCAAGGTGGAGAGTCCCAAGCCAATATTACTTTTTCAAAAAAAGCTGTACCAGCCCTGCACATGTACTTTGAGCAGAAGGTGGGACAATCCTTGGGCCTCTTGGTGTCTGGTACAGTTCATGCCAGCACTGATGTATGGAATTGTAACTATGCTCAAGGACAATATATGCCATTCACAGCCCACTGGGCAAATGTGGTTCCGGCCCGGGCAAAGGCCAAGTGATGGCAATACCTCCTCCATGTTGTAATCATGGGATTTCTTCGCCAATGTCCTCTTCTGCCTCCTCATCCGCCACCTTGTTCTCACCTTCCTCTCTAGGTACAGTTCACAGTGGTCCTCCATCATATAACCTATGCAAAGCTAGGCGTTGTCATACGGTTCATCACCTCATCAGCCTGGGTGAACGGAGCCATAACGGGGAGGAACTGCTCTGCGTCATCAATAAAGAAATCGAACACTGGCTGTCTCCTTGCCAACTGGAGATAGGAACCATGGTTACTGATAACGGGAAGAACATTTTGTCTGCACTGCATCAGGGAGGGCTGAATCATGCATCTTGCATGGCGCACATCTTCAATTTCATTGTCACCCCATTCCACCGAACTGCAGAGAAGAGCTGTTAAAAATGTCCAGGAAACTGTGCATGCGCTTCATTCACTCTTACCGTGCAAAACACACCCTGCTTGAGCTGCAAAGGCAAAATGCTCTTCCCCAACATCGCTGGAACTTCCCACCCATTGGAACCCCCCGCTTCATATGTTAGACTGCCTGTATTAGCAGAGGAAGGCAGTCAACAATTTCTTAATGCACCAGATGGACAGGTTTACTCCCCGGTTTAAATTACACGTTAGCCAGTGGCAGCTAATGTGTGACACATGCCGTTTGCTCAGGCCCTTTGAGGAGGACATTTTATTTGTCAGTCGGAGGAACTACGGGATGAATGATGTCATTCCACTCCTTCACATCCTGGAGTGGATACTGAGAAATATGATTGGCGAGGGGACAAAAGATGGGGTGCTTACATCTCACGGCCACCTGAACCCTGAGGAGGATGAACTGGCAGAGGAGGATGAGGAAGAGGAGGAGAACATAAACGGCCAGGAATTTTATACACAACTAGGTGGTTTATCTGCCAAGGAACAGGAGAAGAGCAAGAGAATCAAGAGGAGAAGAAGGAGCATGAGGAGGGCGACGACGAAGACAACACAGATGAGTCTGACAGACCATGGCAATATGCAGTGGAGATGGAGGCAGGGAGGCCCTCCAACTCCCTTACGCAAATGGCCAAGGTGGTCATGTTTGCGTAGTGACAGTCGCATTGTCAGGATTCTGCAGAGGGATGACTACTGACTATTCACATTGTTAGACCTTTGCTATGGGTTAAAAATGGGTGCATTTTTTATCCCTTCTGAGAGGGATGCAAAAATGCACTACTATAGACACATGCTGTGTAGTTGGTTGGTTGCTGCCTACGAATACCATCGCCCGTCCTCAGGAACGTCTGACCGGGGGGACCCTCTGCGCTCATGGTCCACTGCCATGACTGGTGTGGAGGGGGGGGGGGGGCAGGAGAAGCACCAACTCCATAAGCAGCAACTTAAGTCTGGAGTCTATGATGACCAGTTTTCTTCAGCCACCGAAACCACGCAGCAGCGGTGGGGCATGTAGCATAACCTCAACCAGCAGATAGTGGCATACTTGGACTGCACCCTGTTACCCATGATCAAAGATCCCCTGGATTGGTGTGAATGCAAACTTGAAGTGTGGCTTCAACTGGCTGAGTTTGCCATGGGGATGTTTTCCTGAACAGCCGGTAGTGTGGTATCAGAGCAGGTGTTCAGTGCAGCATGGGGCATAGTTACCCCTAAGAGAATTTGCCTTTCTTCCCAAAATGTTGAGAGTCTAACCTTCCTAAAGATGAATCAGATGTGGATCAACCAGGATTTCCAGACACCAAGGCATGATGCAACAGAATAGATTGATTATTCTGCCACTAATGATCATACTGTAGTGTGCTGTCACACTGGAATATTGTGCAACATGGTCCATTACTTCTGGACATGTGCTGCTGCCCCCAATCTGATGCTACCACCCGCCTGTTGCCTCTACTGCCATTCCTATAATGGGGCATCTTGGAACACTGATATGTACATATTACATTTTTACAAGCATATGCATGCCACTGGGCCTTGCTATCACACTACTGTTGTTGGGTTCTGCTACTACTGTCTGCCACCATCTTGTGCTGTATGCCGCTACTGCCCCCCTCACCACTCTGTCATGAGGCCACTATTGTCATGTTTACTGCCGCTGCTGCCACCCACCCCACTCTGTCATGAGGCCACTACTGCCACTGATGCTGTCTAAATTTTCTTGCAGTATGTTTGGAGGGTACTCCATTAGATTTAGCACTCCCTGCTCATCTGCCCAGGGCTTTTAAGCAGAGTATAAATATAGCTGGTTCCTACACCGCCCTGAACATTGTAGGCTTAGGTTAGGCCCAGGAGAGGCAGTTCTGTTAGCGTTAGGTACCCTTATGCAGAAGCCACCTTGACGCTGGTAGATGGGCCCAACACACTTTTGATCACAAAAGTGTGCAAAGAGCTTCCATTTTTCATGTTTTGTAGGTATAGTACCACTTTAATCCAGAATAATACCTAATCCCTAGTTCTATTGTTTACATGTGTAATGGTGTGATTCCCTCTCCACTCTGTCATGGGGCCACTATTGTCACTGTTTGGTCATGTTCACATCTCTGATCCGTCAGAAAAACATAAAAAAACATCCTGTATTTTGAGCATGCGTAAGGCCTTTCACACGGTCAGTATTTGGTCAGTATTTTGTATCAGTATTTATAAGTCAAAAGAAAGAGTGGGTCCAAAACACAGAAGAGATGCAAATATTTCCATTATATTTTATCTCCTTAGGTTCCATTCCTGGGTTTGGCTTACAAATACTGATCAAATACTGATGCAAAATACTGACCAGATACTGTAATTACTTAAAGGGTAACTGTCATTTTTTATTTTATTTGCTATTTTATTAGAGCTAGGCATGTATACCTGAGTTAGTCTGTCAATGATTGTCAAAAGATCTGTAATTACCTTATGATAACAGCTTTCATTAATGTCCCCTGTCCCTTTCCACTGCTTCCTTAAAAGACTGTTGCTAGGGCTTTTCTGTCTTCCTTTTAGTATAAACAGAAGACAGAGGGGCGATCTTCCACACTGCATGCCTGCATTAGTCTTCAGAGTGAGGAGGCGTATCTCTCAGTAATCCAAACTGATTGGCTGGCAGGGAGCTGCTGGCTATAGGAAGTGTGTATGGGAAGTCAGGGAAAGCAGTTTTAGCCTCAGAACTCAAAACTGGCAGAGGAGCCATCTTGAGAAGGTCCTCTCATATTGTAAATGTTTAAACAGCCATAACTAAGGGATAAACTCAAGGAAAACAGTGGTATGTGAAGAACTAAAGATTGATTTATGCATAATGCTGCTGCAGAAGTAACATATGCTAAAATAGATTTTTTTCTGAAAACATGGCAGTTTCCCTTTAAGACTTTTGTTGAGATTTCTTTTTTAGCTTGATGACTGAGTATGTTTCAGTACAGCAGTGTCTTTGGTTTAGGGAATGTTGGAAGTTGGTGGTGCTCCATGCACTGCACTGCAATGTGCTCATTTAAATGCTCCAGTCATAAATAATATTATCATCACTCTACGACCCCTACCTTCCACATGGATAACGAACTCCACCCTATCCGGAAACAAATCACATCATCTCGCATCAGCCCACCTGGTCTACGCACCGACAGACAAACCAGTTTGCCCAAACGAAGCGCCCCAAAAACCGCCAGTGAAAAAGCCAATCGAAATAAACTGAATCACACTCCCCTCAACTGGCCCCCCAATTCCAACAATAACGCGAACGATACCGGCCTCCTGGTATCTTCCCCCGTCTGCAATCTACAGCAACCTTTTAATGCCTGAGCGAACAGAAAGGATATGGTAAAATCGTACATCCGTCTCATTTTGATAACAGCGTCTAATATACCTGCTACCTGGTCCTCTGGTGGTCCCTTTTGCTTGGATCGACCACCAGAGGACACAGGCAGCTCTGTAATAAGTAACACCAAGCACCACACTACACTACACCCCCCCTGTCACTTATTAACCCCTAATTAACCCCTGATCACCCCATATAGACTCCCTGATCATCCCCCTGTCATTGATCACCCCCTGTCATTGATCACCCCCTGTAAGCCTCCATTCAGACGTCCGTATGTGTTTTGCGGATCCGATCCATGGATCCGTGGATCCGTAAAACACATACGGACGTCTGAATGGAGCCTTACAGACTGGGTGATCACCCCATATAGACTCCCAGATCATGCCCCTGTAATTGATCACCCCCCTGTAAGGCTCCATTCAGACGTCGGTATGTGTTTTGCGGATCCGATCCATGGATCCATGGATCCTCAAAACACATACGGACCTCTGAATGGAGCCTTACAGGGGGGTGATCACCTCATATAGACTCCCTGATCACCCCCCTGTCATTGATCACCCCCCTGTCATTGATGACCCCCTGTAAGGCTCCATTCAGACGTCCATATGTGTTTTACGGATCCACGGATCGTATCCGCAAAACACATACGGACGTCTGAATGGAGCCTTACAGGGGGGTGATCAATTACAGGGGGGTGATCACCCCATATAGACTCCCTGATCACCCCCCTGTCATTGATCACCCCCCTGTCATTGATCACCCCCCTGTAAGGCTCCATTCAGACGTCCGTATGTGTTTTACGGATCCACGGATCGTATCCGCAAAACACATACGGACGTCTGAATGGAGCCTTACAGGGGGGTGATCAATGACAGGGGGGTGATCACCCCATATAGACTCCCTGATCACCCCCCTGTCATTGATCACCCCCCTGTCATTGATCACCCCCCTGTAAGGCTCCATTCAGACATCCATATGTGTTTTGCGGATCCACGGATCCATGGATCGGATCCGCAAAACACATACGGACATCTGAATGGAGCCTTACAGGGGGGTGATCAATGACAGGGCGGTGATCACCCCATATAGACTCCCTGATCACCCCCCTGTCATTGATCACCCCCTGTCATTGATCACCCCCCTGTAAGGCTCCATTCAGACGTCCGTAAGTGTTTTGCGGATCCGATCCATGGATCCGTGGATCTGCAAAACACATACGGACCTCTGAATGGAGCCTTACAGGGGCTGATCACCCCATATAGACTCCCTGATCACCCCCCTGTAAGGCTCCATTCAGACGTCCGTATGTGTTTTGCGGATCCGATCCATGGATCCGTGGATCTGGAAAACACATACGGACGTCTGAATGGAGCCTTACAGGGGGGTGATCAATGACAGGGGGGTGATCAGGGAGTCTATATGGGGTGATCCCCCCCTGTCATTGATCACCCCCCTGTAAGGCTCCATTCAGACGTCCGTATGTGTTTTGCAGATCCGATCCGTGGATCCGTAAAACACATACGGACATCTGAATGGAGCCTTACAGGGGGGTGATCAATGACAGAGGGGTGATCAATGACAGGGGGGTGATCAGGGAGTCTATATGGGGTGATTACCCCCCTGTAAGGCTCCATTCAGAGGTCCGTATGTGTTTTGCGGATCCACAGATTCATGGATCGGATCCGCAAAACACATACGGACGTCTGAATGGAGCCTTACAGGGGGGTGATCAATGACAGGGTGGTGATCACCCCATATAGACTCCCTGATCACCCCCCTGTCATTGATCACCCCCCTGTAAGGCTCCATTCAGACATTTTTTTAGGCACAAGTTAGCGGAAATTGATTTTTTTGTTTTTTTGTTTTTTCTTACAAAGTCTCTTATTCCACTAACTTGTGACAAAAAATAAAATCTAACATGAACTCACCATACCCCTCACAGAATCCAAATGCGTAAATTTTTTTAGACATTTATATTCCAGACTTCTTCTCATGCTTTAGGGCCCCTAAAAGGCCAGGGCAGTGTAAATACCCCACAAGTGACCCGATTTCGGAAAGAAGACACCCCACAGTATTCGCTGAGGGGCATATTGAGTCCATGAAAGATTGAACTTTTGGTCCCAAGTTAGCGGAAAGGGAGACTTTGTGAGAAAAAAATAAATAAAATTTCCGCTAACTTGTGCCAAAAAAGTATAATTTCTATGAACTCGCCATGCCCCTCATTGAATACCTTGGGGTGTCTTCTTTCCAAAATGGGGTCACATGCGGGGTATTTATACTGCCCTGGCATTTTAGGGGCCCTAAAGCGTGAGAAGAAGTCTGGGATCCAAATGTCTAAAAATGCCCTCCTAAAAGGAATTTGGGCCCCTTTGCGCACCTAGGCTGCAAAAAAGTGTCATACATGTGGCATCGCCGTACTCAGGAGAAGTTGGGAAATGTGTTTTGGGGTGTCATTTTACATATACCCATGCTGGGTGAGATAAATATCTTGGTCAAATGCCAACTTTGTATAAAAAAATGGGAGAAGTTGTCTTTTGCCGAGATATTTCTAGCATGGGTATATGTAAAAAGACACCCCAAAACACATTGCCCTACTTCTTCTGAGTACGGCGATACCAGATGTGTGACACTTTTTTGCAGCCTAGGCGGGCAAATGGGCCCACATTCCAAAGAGCACCTTTCAGATTTCACAGGGCATTTTTTACACATTTTGATTTCAAACTACTTCTTACGCATTAGGGCCCCTAAAATGCCAGGGCAGTATAACTACCCCACAAGTGACCCCATTTTGGAAAGAAGACACCCCAAGGTATTCCGTGAGGGGCATGGCGAGTTCCTAGAATTATTATTTTTTTGTCACAAGTTAGCGGAAAATTATGATTTTATATATTTTTTTTCTTACAAAGTCTCATATTCCACTAACTTGTGACAAAAAATAAAAACTTCCATGAACTCACTATGCCCATCACAAAATACCTTGGGGTGTCTTATTTCAAAAATGGGGTCACTTGTGGGTAGTTATACTGTCCTGGCATTTTAGGGGCCCTAATGTGTGAGAAGTAGTTTGAAATCAAAATGTGTAAAAATGCCCTGTGAAATCCGAAAGGTGCTCTTTGAAATGTGGGCCCATTTGCCCACCTAGGCTGCAAAAAAGTGTCACACATCTGGTATAGCCGTACTCAGAAGAAGTAGGGCAATGTGTTTTGGGGTGTCTTTTTACATATACCCATGCTGGGTGAGAGAAATATCTCGGCAAAAGACAACTTTTCCCATTTTTTTATACAAAGTTGGCATTTGACCGAGATATTTATCTCACCCAGCATGGGTATATGTAAAATGACACCCCAAAACACATTTCCCAACTTCTCCTGAGTACGGCGATACCACATGTGTGACACTTTTTTGCAGCCTAGGTGGGCAAAGGGGCCCACATTCCAAAGAGCACCTTTAGGATTTCACAGGGCATTTTTTACACATTTTGATTTCAAACTACTTCCCAAAATGCCAGGGCAGTATAACTACAGTACCCCACAAGTGACCCCATTTTGGAAAGAGGACACCCCAAGGTATTTCGTGATGGGCATACTGAGTTCATGGAAGTTTTTATTTTTTGTCACAAGTTAGTGGAATATGAGACTTTGTAAGGAAAAAAAAAATAATTAAAATCATCATTTTCCACTAACTTGTGACAAAAAATAAAAAGTTCTATGAACTCACTATGCCTATCAGCGAATACCTTAGGGTGTCTACTTTCCGAAATGGGGTTATTTGTAGGGGTTTTCTACTGTCTGGGCATTGTAGAACTTTAGGAAACATGACAGGTGCTCAGAAAATCTGAGCTGCTTCAAAAAGAGGAAATTCACATTTTTGTACCATAGTTTGTAAACGCTATAACTTTTACCCAAACCATTTTTTTTTTACCCAAACATTTTTTTTTATCAAAGACATGTAGAACAATAAATTTAGAAAAAAAATTATATATAGATGTCGTTTTTTTTAAAAAAAAATTACAAGTGAAAAATGTCGTTTTTTTGCAAAAATGTTTGTAAATTTCAATTAATAACAAAAAAAAGTAAAAATGTCAGCAGCAATGAAATACCACCAAATGAAAGCTCTATTAGTGATTAGAAAAGGAGGTAAAATTCATTTGGGTGGTAAGTTGCATGACCGAGCAATAAACAGTGAAAGTAGTGTAGTGCAGAAGTGTCAAAAGTGGTCTGGTCATTAAGGGTGTTTAAGCTAGGGGGGCTGAGGTGGTTAAAGGCCAAGCACAAGCCTTTTGCTGATGCCATTGCCATGCTGGAAGACCCCCCGCTCCCTTCTTCCCCCGAAAGGGCTGCTCCGTTCAAACAGGCGCCATCACCTTCAGCCACAAGGCAATGTCCTTGTGGTCCCACCTCATTTCCTGATGCACCGCTTTCCGTTGCCGGAATTGTTCGTCGTAACGCAACCAGGCAACACCCCCGTAAACCCTATATGCTTCACTTATAGCATCCAGATAACAAAACAGCCCTGAACAATTCTCCGGCGCCCTCTCCCCAATCACACTCGGCAAAAACGTCCGCGGTATTAACCTAAAACGGCGTTTCTCCTCCTCTTCTTTTTTACCCTCGTCCTTTCGCGCCCTATCCAAATTAAACCTCTCAAGGAGAGCAGAGAAAATATCTCTACATACTCCCCCTTTCTAAATCCGCTCTCGAACCTCTGTCTTCAAATGAGCCCCCAACGGCCCCTCAAAACAAACATACACCTCCCCCTTTGCCTTATCGTCCACCCGCACACCGTCCTCCACTACCTCAGCCCCCGCTTGCGTCTGCACTGACACCCCAATGCCCGGTAATGCCCGCCGAGGCTCCCCCCTGACCCGAAACCTCCAGACGAACCCTGCACACCCCACGCCTGCAAAGGGAATCCCCCCTCCACTCCCCAGCTAGCCACCAAACCCGCCAATCCCCCCAACAACTGCCCTAAACCCCTGCTTAAATCCAAATGAGGCCCACTTTCCTGCCCAGCCCCCATGCCCTGCACTACCTGAGCTAACGCTCCCCAAGAAATCTCACCTGGCTGCCTGGGTGCTGTGTCCCCATCAGCCGCGATTCCTGATTCCAGACGACCCATCCCTTGTAGGAGACCTTCGGATCCTGCAGCTACGCCATCTTCATACGGTCCCTTGGAAATGCTGGGACCAGGGACGCCGCCGTCGCACCTCTCCACGACCAGATCCTGAGGGACAGAGCTCCCATCTTCACTCTGCCTCCTGGCAGATCTGGGACCAGATGTAAGGCACCTCCCTCCAGGACGAGCAGGAGGCACCAGAGACACTGGGGGCGGAGCTCCTTCTCACACTCTGAGCCGAGGGCCTGCTGCTCATGTCCTCCTCCAGCACAGCAGCCCCTTACTGCAGCCTATTCCTCACTCGCCAGGCGGCCACCCCCCTGCCAGGAGTTAGGGAGGCCCCCGCCGCACCTGGTCCAGAACCCCCGCTACTGCAGCTGGATGAGGGAGATGGCCGGGCCCGGCCACCCCTAGGACTCTGCAAACAAAGTGGATTCCTTCCACTTCGGGGCCTGGAAGAAGCTGGGACTGGAGGCACCCAACGTGAAGGGTCCTGTGAAGGGCTCCAGACAGGCACTGAGCCCGAGGGAGGGATGACGTAGGGCTATAGCGCGCTGGCAGCCGTGCCCGCCGCGGCCGGATTACAGGTGGCTGAGGCAGGACATGAGCCTCAGCCTCCCCCCTCAGCAGCATCCGAACTTGCTCCTGGGCCCATGCTGAGCCATGCACCTCCGCTGCCACCCGAAACTCCCGGATATCCGCTTCTAGTTGCTCCATCGTCAGGACACCAAGACAGGTATGGCCAGCTAGCTTCTTTAGGTAACCAAAATGGCTACCGTCTTCTTTCTCCCTGCTTTATTTAACCCCTTCGCTCCTCCCCCTCTTCCTTAACCTCTTGGGGACACATGACGTACCGGTACATCATGATGTCCTGGTACTTAAGGACACATGACGTACCGGTGCCTGCTGAAATCAATCAGCAAGCACCCTGGGAAAATGCTGAGGGGGTCCTGTGATCGGCGTTTCCGGGTGGTTCGGGCAGCAAGTGCAGTGGCTATCAGGTCCCCGTGCTGCTGTGACGGGGACCCGATAGCAGGGAAGGCAGCGCGATGCCTTCCTTAGGCATCGAGGCTGCATTCTGGTGAAGAGCCTGTGAGATCCAGCCCCCTGGATCTCACAGGCAGGAAGCTGTATGAGTAATACACACTGTATTACTCATACAGCCAATTCATTCCAATACAGAAGTATTGGAATGCATTGTAAAGGGGATCAGACCCCCAAAATTTGAAGTCCCAAAGTGGGACAAAAAAAAGGGAAAAAAAAGTTTAAAAAATAAAGTTTCCCCCCCAAAAAATTTTAAGTTTCAAGAAAAAAAACAACAACCTCATTTTCCCTAAATAAAGTAAAAAAAATTGATAACAAATAGGGAAAAAAAAGAAGACATACTAGGTATCGCCGCGTCCGTATAGACCGGCTCTATAAACATATCACATGACATAATCCCTCAGAAGAACACTGTAAAAAAAAAAAATATGATAAATAAACAATTTTTTTCACCTTACATCACTAAAAGTACAACAGCAAGCGATCAAAAAGGCGTATGCCCATCAAAATAGTACCAATCTAACCGTCACCTCATCCCGCAAAAAATTAGCCCCTACCTAAGACAATCGCCCAAAAAAAAAAACTATGGCTCAGAATATGGAGACACTAAAACATAATTTTTTTTGTTTTAAAAAAGCTGTTATTGTGTAAAACTGAAGTAAATTTTAAAAAGTATACATATTAGATGTCGCCGCGTCCGTAATAACCTGCTCTATAAAAATATCACATGACCTAACCCCTCAGGTGAACCTCGTAAAAAAAAAAAACGATGTAAAAAAAGCCATTTTTTGTCATCTTACATCACAAAAAGTGTAATAGCAAGCAATCAAAAATTCATATGCACCCCAAAATAGTGCCAATCAAACCGTCATCTCATCCCGCAAAAAATGAGACCCTATCTAAGATAATCGCCCAAAAACAAAAAAAAACTATGGCTCTCAGAATATGGAGAAACTAAAACATGATATTTTTTTTGTTTCAAAAATGATATATAAATAAAAAAAAGTATACATATTAGGTATCGCCACGTCCGTAATAACCTGCTCTATAAAAATATCACATGACCTAACCCCTCAGATGAATACCGTAAAAAAAAAAAAAAACGGTGTAAAAAAAGCTATTTTTTGTCACCTTACATCACAAAAAGTGTAATACCAAGCGATCAAAAAGTCATACGCACCCCAAAATAGTGCCAATCAAACTGTAATTTCATCCCGCAAAAAGGAAAAACCCTACACAAGATAGTCGCCCAAAAAAATTAAAAAATATGGCTTTCAGAATGTGGTGACATTAAAGAATTCTAAAAAAAAAAAAATGCTTTGTTATGGAAAACTGAAACAAACAACCCAAAAAAGTAGTCATATTTGGTATTGTTGCGTTCGTGACAACCTGCTCTATAAAAAAACCACATGATCTAACCTGTCAGATGAATGTTGTAAAAAACAAAAAATTAAAACGGTGCCAAAACAGCTATTTCTTGCTACCTTGCCTCACAAAAAGTGTAATATAGAGCAACCAAAAATCATATGTACCCTAAAATAGTACAAAAAAAACTGCCACCCTATCCCATAGTTTCTAAAATGGGATTCACTTTTTTGGAGTTTCTACTCTAGGGGTGCATCAGGGGGGCTTCAAATGGGACATGGTGTAAATAAACCAGTCCAGCAAAATCTGTTTTTCAAAAAACGGATGGCATTCCTTTCCTTCTGCGCCCTGCCGTGTGCCCGTACAGCAGTTTATGACCACATATGGGGTGTTTCTGTAAACTACAGAATCAGAGCCATAAATATTGAGTTTTGTTTGGCTGTTAACCCATGATTTGTAACTGGAAAAAAATTATTGAAAATGGAAAATCTGCCAAAAAAGTTAAATTTTGAAATTTTATCTCTATTTTCCATTAATTCTTGTGGAACACCTAAAGGGTTAAAAAAGTTAGTAAAATCAGTTTTGAATACCTTGAGGGGTGTAGTTTCTAGAATGAGGTCATTTTTTGGTGGTTTATATTATATAAGCCTCACAAAGTGACTTCAGACCTGAACTGGTCCTTAAAAAGTGGGTTTTTGAACATTTCTGAAAAGTTTCAAGATCTGCTTCTAAACTTCTAAGCCTTGTAACATCCCCAAAAAATAAAATGTCATTCCCAAAATAATCCAAACATGAAGTAGACATTTGGGGAATGTAAAGTACTAACTATTTTTGTAGTTATTACTATGTATTATAGAAGTAGAGAAATTGAAACTTGGAAATTTGCTAATTTTTCCCAATTTTTGGTAAATTTGGTATTTTTTTATAATTAAAAATGAATTTTTTTGGACTCCATTTTACCAGTGTGATGAAGTACAATACGTGGCAAGAAAACAATCTCAGAATGGCCTGCATAAGTCAAAGCGTTTTAAAGTTATCAGCACATAAAGTGAGACTGGTCAGATTTGCAAAAAATGGCCTGATCCTTAAAGGGACACTGACAGGCCCGATAAACATATTAAGTTATTCCTATGCAGTCATAGGTCTATTAAAGGGTATTACAATCACATAAGAGTACCCCCTGTCAGCATTTTAAACCATGTGAAAACAACTTTATAATCATCTGTCAATCAGCTTCCTTTATGCCCAAGGGGCGGTTTTTCACATCTCTTTATGCCCAAGGGGCGTTTTTACTTCTACCTTTGTGCCCAGCCGCGCCTCAACTGTCGCTTCCTAGCGCCGCCCAGCTCATTATTATTCACTGGCTGGGCGGCTTTTACAGTCCCCGATCCTCCCGAGCCGACGCAGGCGCAGCAGGAGACGCTGGCAATGAATAAGGGACGCAGGCGCACTGCGAGTGAGGGTGCCGGGCAAGTTATCCGGCGCACGCGCAGAAGGTACAAGTGAGTTCAATGCAGCAGGAGACCCTGGCATGTGAAAAACCGCCCCTTGGGCATAAAGGAAGCTGATTGACAGATGATTATAAAGTTGTTTTTACATGGTTTAAAATGCGGACAGGAGGTACTCTTATATCGTTGGAATACACTTTAATAGACCTATGACTGCATAGGAATAACTAAATATGTTTATCGGGCCTGTGAGTGTCCCTTTAAGGTGAAAATGAGCCCGGTCCTTAAGGAGTTAAACCAACCAATCCGGATCCTCCTGCCCCACCCACCACCTAACCCACTCTCCAGCTAGCATCCCCCGAGGCTCCCTAAACCAAACCCCACTCATGTGGGCCTTCCCTTAGGCCCCCCCCAGTCCGGCCATTGCTATATGCATCAACACATCCAGCGAGAAATAAATGTTGTGGCTTCAATGCAAAAGCAAACAAACACAAAAGATGCAGCAGAACTCTGCAAGTGTTAAATGTGCACTAAGATCCTCAAATGTATAAGTGTACACAGTAATGCAATTCAAAAGCCATAAAATCAGAAGTGTATACCTCTGACAGAAAGCTGGAACACTGTGCTGCACAAAGCTTAGATGCAGAGAAGGTGAGTGGATGAAGACTGGATGTGGGATTCCTATCCTGCATTATGGTTATGGAGTTGCTTTGTCAGTGACACTGTTGGCAATTGATAAGAATTAAAGGCATACCTACCTAGGCTACCTACCACAGCATTTTACAGCGACATACCATCTGTTTTGCTCTTGCTTGGTTCTCCATTTATTTTTCAACAGGATAATGGCCCAAAACACGCCCCAGGTTGTGTAGGGTTATAAAAAAGCAGATTGATGGAGTTCTATGTCAGAAATTGCTTCTCCTCCATAATCCCCTGACCTAAGTCAATAGATGGTTTGGGATGTGTTGGACTATAGAGTAAAGGAAAAGCTGTCAAAAGCTCATCATACAACAAAAATTCCTTCAAGACTGGAAGCCTCATGAAGTTGTTCAAGAGAGTAAGGGTGCTTACATTGAAGAATCTAAATTATAAAGTAGTATTACCTTTTTGATCACTCTACTATATAGTTCTATTTTACTGCTTGAGAGTTCTCCTGACTTTACTTTTACTGTAAAATGAAAAGGGAAAATGAAGAAAACTCTTTTCATGAGTAAGTGTGTACAAACGTTTGACTGGTAGTGTATATTACTCCCTGTGCACATCCAATGCATTGCTGCTATCCTTTGATTTATTTTTTACCCATGACTGCTCTGCTTGATAGATTGATAATGGTGAAAGCTGGCCTGATAATAATAATCATACTAAAAGGGAATTTGTATTAATAATAATTTGTTTGTTGTAATAATTTTATATTTGTATTTGTATAGTCTTTAGCCGCATCTAATTTACTGAGGATTAAAAAATGTTTGATGATCTGAAATCCTATGCTAGTTTCTTCCTTCAGCCAGCCAATTTGCAGGCAGAATACTAATTGCTGTAGGATGCCATCCAAATTCTTGGCTGTGAAAGTATTAATTGTTTACAGTTCTTACTGTTTATACAAAGGGCTCATACACACAAACATATGGGTTCCGTTCCGTGCATTGGGGCCGCAATTTGCGTTCCCCAATGCACAGAAAACCTTAGTGAGGCCTCCGGAAAGGATCCAGACCCATTCAACTTGAATAGGTCCCCATCCCTCCATTCCGCAAAAAGATAGGACATGTTCTATGTTTTTGCGGAACGGAATACGGAAACGGAACCCATACGTTCGTGTGCATGATCCCAAACACTGATTTTTGCTGATGTCATTAGCTTTTTTTTTCCTACTGAAATAATCACAATTACTTGTTCCCCTCCACTCTAGTCCTTTGTGCTGGCTCCCACATCTCCATCTTCTGTTCCAGGGTATGTTTTCTTCCTCCCCAGCATGGGCATGGTTACTCTATACTCTTCAGCCAACTGCTGTGATGTCAAGAGACACGTCACAGCTGAAGCCAGCAGTTGGCTGAAGAGGATCAGGTGACCATTCCCATGTCGGAGAGGAAGAAAACAAACCTCAGACCGGTAGATGGAGACACAGGAGCCAGCATGGAGGACTGGAGCCGGAGGATGAGGCCAGGGAGCAGTAGGGGATGCAACTCCTGTTAGAAATTATGTATTCATGGACAACCCCTTTAGCCTGGAATGAATGTCCTTACACTGTCTTTGATAAGTTCCTGGTGCTATGATATTAGAAGGTTATAGCTCAACTTTTGTTTTAATAGAAAATGGTTCTTCTAATAAAATGACTTTAATTAAAAAATCTTCCCTGTGCATACAATCTTCTGTAATATTTCATATTCAACTATTTGTACACTCGAGTTAGAAAGAAGTAACTTTTCCGAAATTGCTTTGATTCAGCGCAAGGTTTTCCCAATGAACATGCCAAACAGCTGCTCACTGAATCAGTAATCACTAAAAAACTGTAAATCAGCAAAGGTTCTTAGACACTATCACTTTGGTCTCAAGTCATCAGATTTATATTGTATGCAAAACTCACATATTGAAGTTTGTACAAGATTTCAATGCATTCCATAAACTGTAATGAATGCAAACAGATGTGGCAATAAGTTTATTACCTCCAGCCACCAGGTGGGAAAGAACTGTCTCTTGGGTAAATTATTATGACATAATTTATGACTAGTATGTGCAATTTACTTGATACTATGGTAGCAGTAACATAAACATAGTGATCTAAGAAGACATATACAGAAGATTATGCTTCTGTAGGGGATTATATCCAGCAGCTGGACTTCTCACTTCAAGATGCACATAGATTGAGAGTAAGGATGGGCAAATTTCCTGAAATTAATTTTGTGTCCGAATTCACAAAATTTACCAAAAAATTCAATTTGTGATCAAATAAGGGAACCTGCACCTGGGTGCAGGTCAATTATTAGAAGATCAGCATGAATTTGCATGCAGATTTATGAGCATTTTGGCACACAAATCACAACTTCTAACTGCGGTTTTGGTGCTGATTTGATGCAGTTTTGCCTCAGACCTTCATTAGAAAAGAATGCTCCGCTGCTAAAACTGCAAACATAATTGACATGCTGTGGATTTCTAAATCTGCACAGTAGGTAAATTTCTGCATGGAAAAGATCCGCAACGTGTGCATGAGATTTGTTTAATCTCATATACTTTGTTGGTACTGTACTACGCTGTAGTTTTTCAGCACGTATTCCACTACGTGTTCAGGTACACTAATTCTTCACTAATCAAAGATGCTCCAATTTCCCTTACACTGCGTGCAGAATTATTAGGCAAATGAGTATTTTGACCACATCATCCTCTTTATGCATGTTGTTTTACTCCAAGCTGTATAGGCTCGAAAGCCTACTACCAATTAAGCATATTAGGTGATGTGCATCTCTGTAATGAGAAGGGGTGTGGTCTAATGACATCAACACCCTATATTAGGTGTGCATAATTATTAGGCAACTTCCTTTCCTTTGGCAAAATGGGTCAAAAGAAGGACGTGACAGGCTCAGAAAAGTCAAAAATAGTGAGATATCTTTCAGAGGGATGCAGCACTCTTAAAATTGCAAAGCTTCTGAAGCGTGATCATCGAACAATCAAGCGTTTCATTCAAAATAGTCAACAGGGTCGCAAGAAGCGTGTGGAAAAACCAAGGCGCAAAATAACTGCCCATGAACTGAGAAAAGTCAAGCGTGCAGCTGCCAAGATGCCACTTGCCACTAGTTTGGCCATATTTCAGAGCTGCAACATCACTGGAGTGCCCAAAAGCACAAGGTGTGCAATACTCAGAGACATGGCCAAGGTAAGAAAGGCTGAAAGACGACCACCACTGAACAAGACACACAAACTGAAACGTCAAGACTGGGCCAAGAAATATCTCAAGACTGATTTTTCTAAGGTTTTATGGACTGATGAAATAAGAGTGAGTCTTGATGGGCCAGATGGATGGGCCCGTGGCTGGATTGGTAAAGGGCAGAGAGCTCCAGTCCGACTCAGACGCCAGCAAGGTGGAGGTGGAGTACTGGTTTGGGCTGGTATCATCAAAGATGAGCTTGTGGGGCCTTTTCAGGTTGAGGATGGAGTCAAGCTCAACTCCCAGTTTCTGGAAGACACCTTCTTCAAGCAGTGGTACAGAAAGAAGTCTGCATCCTTCAAGAAAAACATGATTTTCATGCAGGACAACGCTCCATCACACGCGTCCAAGTACTCCACAGTGTGGCTGGCAAGAAAGGGTATAAAAGAAGAAAATCTAATGACATGGCCTCCTTGTTCACCTGATCTGAACCCCATTGAGAACCTGTGGTCCATCATCAAATGTGAGATTTACAAGGAGGGAAAACAGTACACCTCTCTGAACAGTGTCTGGGAGGCTGTGGTTGCTGCTGCACGCAATGTTGATGGTGAACAGATCAAAACACTGACAGAATCCATGGATGGCAGGCTTTTGAGTGTCCTTGCAAAGAAAGGTGGCTATATTGGTCACTGATTTGTTTTTGTTTTGTTTTTGAATGTCAGAAATGTATATTTGTGAATGTTGAGATGTTATATTGGTTTCACTGGTAAAAATAAATAATTGAAATGGGTATATATTTGTTTTTTGTTAAGTTGCCTAATAATTATGCACAGTAATAGTCACCTGCACACACAGATATCCCCCTAAAATAGCTAAAACTAAAAACAAACTAAAAACTACTTCCAAAAATATTCAGCTTTGATATTAATGAGTTGTTTGGGTTCATTGAGAACATGGTTGTTGTTCAATAATAAAATTAATCCTCAAAAATACAACTTGCCTAATAATTCTGCACTCCCTGTAATATTGGAATATAACACCCTTTAGTCTCCTAGGATTTTTTTCAGAAAAATATGTTATCTATTTTTGTTATTTTTTATTTTTTTTGCTCTCTCTCCTCCCCCTCCTTACATTGAATGTAATGACAGCAATATCAAATCATGTCAGACTGACATATATAGCTATGGGTAATGCATGCTTTACAGACACACTGCACCATCTCATGTGATATGCTTTTTCATATTATAAAGCTTAAAAAAATTGTACCTTATGGGGGGCAGATAAACACACACTAGTGGTACACTATTTGTTGGGACAAAGCGTCCAAAAATTATTCATTAATGGGGGCATAATGCCTGCCTGTATTTAGACACAAACATCCAAAAATTAGGGGCAGAATGTCTGCACGTATTTATAAACGACACGCAGAAGTGTTAATTGTCAGAAGAAAGCTTCTTCTTAACGTGCCTGGAAAAATTATCCCTTTTAATTGGGAGCAGCAGCAGTACAGTGTAAATGTGGAAAGGGTAGGGTAATCCTGGCATGGGTGGCAATAATAGAGGCAGCAGTAGCAGCACAGCATGGAACAGACAAGGCAGTGTAGTAGTAGATGTGTGTAGTAGTAGTATCTATTTATTGACTTCAGGTGACAGAGTGTGAAAATCGTCATGGATTCATGGCCTGTTCATTTGACAAAAGTGATGTTTTGGACGCTGCCGGAGATCAACTTGGTCCACACTGAAAACCCTCTCTGAGATGACACTGGAGGCTGGTCAAGAGGGAACAGAAGGAGCATACAGGGCCAATTCGGGCCACTGTTCCAGTCTGCTTGCCCAGAAGTCCATGGGTTCAAGGAACACAGTATGTTCCATGGAAAGGCCATAGTCATTTAGAGAACGGGACAATTATAAATAATTTTTTTAATAAAAAAATGGACAGCTGGCCAGAAGTACGAATATCATACATTTACGAATATTCATAAATTTATGAATTCAATTTGTGGTACTCTTGCTTGCCTGGCCAGAAGTCCAACACAACGCACAGGCCAGGAAAAATGTAATTTGTGCTATGGTGTGGAAGTGTACAACATTTGCGGGCTGACAATTTATGAATAAAATCTGTGGTACTCAACACATCGTATAGGTCAGAAAAATGTAATTTGGGTGAAGGCGCGGAAGTGCGCCACATTTGTAGATCGATAAGAGTCAGTAATAATGAATGAAATTTGTGGTACCCTACCTGGCCTGGCCAGGAGTCCCAACACACCACATGGGCCAGAAAATTAAATATGAGCCAAGGTGCGGAAGTGTGCCACATTTACTACAACTAAGTGGTATGGCAGCAACTACTACTACTACTGAACTACTAGCAACTTGGCCAGGTGGGAGTTCTGCCTGCTGGCCGCGAGTACTTTTCAACGGGCCATACATTTTGTCACGAATGCCTCACTATGGATTGGTAAAGCAATAACTTCAGAGTTCCAAACCTCCTCTGGCATTAACATAACACAAAACCAGTGCACAGGGAGCTTCATGACAGGGGTTTTCATGGCCGAGCAGCTGCATATAACCTTATAACTCATCAAGTACAATACCAAGTGTGTGATAGAGTGGTGTAAGGCATGCTTCCAGGGACTCTGGATCCCTGGAAATGTGTTTTGTGGAGTGACCAATCACACTTTTTCTGGTAGTTTACTGGGTGATTCTGGATTTGGTGAATTCAAGAAGACTGTTATTTGCCTTCCCTAAAGAGTAGATGTTTGTGTGGCAAAGGGGAACAAACTCCATATTATTGCCTATGTATTTAGAATGGGTTGTCAATGTCATTAAAACTCCTGTATGGGTAATGCATAGGTATCCCAATACTTTTGTCCATATAGTTGCAGTGGCCCAGTGGATCACTGTCAAGAAGCTAATTTGTTGCTAAAAGAGTTAGTGTATTTGTTATGTCCTGCATGATATCCCATGAGCTGTATATGGGAAGCACCCAGGGGCTGATTGAGAAGTGGAAAAAATACTAAAAGTGACCCTGTTTTGAAGTTGGGTCCAAATTAATGGAAGGCAGGGCCAACACAAGTAGGTGGGGCCAGTAATACCATATTGCTGCACATTATACCACCCCAACAGTGCCAAATACCATAGTCCCTCACAAAATACTACCCCAATCGGCACAAAATACATCCCCAAAAATTTCCAGTAACTGGCCATGAGGAGGGCTCAGGTGGCCCATTGGGCATCGGCCCACCAGGAAATTTCCCTGTAAGGTCTATGGCCAATCCACCCCTGGTAGCACCACTTAGTTTTCTGGCCCTACTCAGAAGGAGGTAGGTTAGCCCTGCTTCCTCTGGGTGGTGAGTTCAGCAGGGCAGACCTGTTATGGTTGCATCAGTCAGTAAATCTGGTGTGACCCAGGGAGTTTTCAGCCTGAGGAGATAGAGACTAGACCTGTTTGTGTTTTGCTGCAGTTGAACAGGCCCAAGAAGGAACTTTTATCCAGAAAAGCACCATTTCTGATCCTGAATCCTGCCAGAAAGGGGCTACCGAAATGTTGCAAAATAACAATTTGACAGAGAAAATATGCCTGCGTGAAAGAGAGCATTTATTTTCATAGAAGGTAGAGCAACCTGTAAAAGGAAGAGAGCATAGTCTGTTGTAAAGGGGTGGGGGGGCGCCCCATGGTTGAATTGGGAAGATTGCAAAGTGTTCTTATAGAAGGAAACTCAGGAAGGATTACTACCATCATTTTTGCTGCCTATACACAGCTGTTGGGAAAAGCAAGCTCTGCTTGATAAATCAGAATTATGCCTGATACACACTTGTACTGCCTTGTGGTAAATTCCACCCCATGTACCACAAGGCAGGAACCTCAGAGAATCAGGGAGTTCCCCGATGAAGAAAGGGTGCCCAGAGAGTGCCCAGAGGGAAGAAAGGATGCCTTCCATTGACTGCTGCACAGCTCTAGTGAGTGCCAAAGTAAGGTCAGCCCCAGTGAAGCACTGCTACTCCCATCAGTGCCACCACCACTCCTCCTCACAGCTCTGCCCCATCTGCGAGTCGCTGCATAGTGTACTGTATATCTGGTGTGTTATACTGTAAAATGGCACCGAATAGTGTTTGCCAAAGGAAAATAACAATTTGCCACGTAATTATCGACCGTTAGGGTAGATTTCCACATTCAGATGTTTTGAAGCTAAAGCCAGAAATGGTATAAATCACTGAAGAAAATGCACCAAAAGGATATGTCACTGACTAAACAAGCAGATATTAAAAGCTGAGACTTCCGCCAATATGTTCCTGTCAGGAAGATATCGGAGCCCATCATTGCACCACGTCACGGTCACTCAGCATGGCAAAGGGTCCTACCACTACGCTAACTGTGGTGTGAACACGGTCTGAAGGTGATGTGATCCAGCTCACAGCCCAGCCTGCACACAAATGCCTAGCAGGACAGCCAGTGCAATGTGAACAAAGCAGGACTGTGAGCCCCACCCATATCAGACCATGTGATGAAGGATTCCAGGTGCAAAGGAATGTTCAATTGCCAGATGAAGGCACATTCAAGACATAAAACAAAATCACTGTAGAATTGCAGTGGCCAGTATGGCGGAACTGCTCAGACCCCAAACACTGTAGCGTGTTTCTCATTGGGCGAGCAGTCCCATCGCATGTGAACCACAGAAATATCGTGGCAGATATGGAGGAGCTGCTCAAACCCCAAACACTGTAGCGTGTTTCTCATTGGGGGAGCAGTCCCACCGCATGTGGACCGCAGCAAACGACCATCCCGAGCAATTGCTTTTAATATCTGCTTGTATGACCAGCTAGTTTAGTCAGTGACATATCCTTTTGGTGCATTTTCTTCAGTGATTTATATAATTGTATTTTCATCCGCACAATGCTCTGCCTGTGCAGGATGCTTTTGTGGTGCATGTGGACCGCGCTGGCGTCCTCCTTTGTACGCATTAATTGCTCGGGATGGTCGTTTGCTGCGGTCCACATGCGGTGGGACTGCTCCCCCAATGAGAAACACGCTACAGTGTTTGGGGTTTGAGCAGCTCCTCCATATCTGCCACGATATTTCTGTGGTTCACATGCGATGGGACTGCTCGCCCAATGAGAAACACGCTACAGTGTTTGGGGTCTGAGCAGTTCCGCCATACTGGCCACTGCAATTCTACAGTGATTTTGTTTAAAGCCAGAAATGGATTCCAAAACAAAAGACTCTCTCCTTCATACATCTCAGTTTACAATTCGTTCCTGGCTTTGGATTGAAAAACTTCATAAAAAGCCTGAATATGGAAAACAAATGTATTCCTACTTATTAAGATGTCTAATTAGCCAATTATGTGAATGCTTAAAAACATGCAGAAATGGGCAATTTCTTCAGAAATAGGGAAAAATATGACTATATCTGACTAATTTGTGGCATGGTCCACACCTCACTGTTATAGTTCTGGCGCATTTAAAGACTCCCTGTTGAGATAGTATAAGAAAACTCCAGGTCACCTCAGTTAATACAGTCGAGTGCATGGAACAGACCAGGTGAATCCAGCGAACAATAAGGAAAGAAATCCATCACTTTCAGTTAAAATCCTCAATGCGCTTTATTTCGTAGCAAATGACTTAGGCCTCCTGCACACAACCGTTTCCCCCCCCCCCGTTTACTGGCCGTTTTTTGCGTTCCGTATATGGTCCATATACGGAACCATTCATTTCAATGGTTCCGCAAAAAAACGGAATGTACTCCGTATGCATACCGTTTCCGTATTTCCGTTTTTCCGTTCCGTTTTAACATAGAACATGTCCTATTATTGCCCGCAAATCACATTCCGTGGCTCCATTCAAGTCAATGGGTCCGCAAAGAAACAGAACACATACGGAAATGTATCCGTATGTCTTCCGTTTCCGTTCCGTTTTTTGCTGAACCATCTATTGAAAATGTTATGCCCAGCCCAATTTTATCTATGTAATTACTGTATACTGTATATGCCATACGGAAAAATGGAACGGAAAAACGCAATTAAGATGCTGTGGTGCAAGGCTGAGCGCTGGAGTAAATTTGTTCGGCATTTGCTGTTTAGGCCTATTGCACACGACCGTATGGCTTTTTCAGTGTTTTGCGGTCCGTTTTTTCACGGATCCGTTGTTCCGTTTTTTGTTTCCGTTGTGTTTCCGTTTCTGGTCCGTTTTTCCGTTCCGTTTGTCCGTATGGCATATACAGTATACAGTAATTACATAGATAAAATTGGGCTGGGCATAACATTTTCAATAGATGGTTCAGCAAAAAACTGAACGGAAACGGAAGACATACGGATGCATTTCCGTATATGAGAGCTGCAATAGCTGCAACGGTATATGAGAGCTGCAATAAAAGTCAGTAGAAGTAATCAGTTGTTATCCTTTTAATCTGTTGGTGCTTTTGCTACTGTTTATGTAGGTCCTATAGACATACATGCAATCAGGGGCGTCGCTAGGGCCTTTTATCCGGGGCCCCAAATCAATCTACCACTGCCCCGAACCTCGCGCCAGCAGCAGCCCCAACAACTAGTATCCAATCCAATTCCAACCCCATGGCAGGCGGCAGGGCTGCGCAGCACGTCCAGATCACACAGCTGGCTGTGACATCACAATGTCATCAGTGCTGCTGCACCGCCAGCCAATTCTTGTTTCTGCAGGCGGGAACAGACAAGCGCGGTGCCGGTGCCACTGCATTGCCTACTCCACTGTACTTACTGGCGTCTGGCCCAGCCATATTGTTGAAATGGTCGGTCGCCCTCGTTCTCTGACTGCCAGCCAGACCCAGGCATAGTCAGTCAGTGTCGACTCAGCTAGCCAGAGCCAACCCAGCCTCCAGTGTTCAGCAGGCAGCACTAGTCGATTCAGCATGAACCAGCTTAAGCGCAAGGACCTAAGCCCAGGTAGTAGGTACTACTGGTATATTCTCCTGTATATTATTATATATGCACAGCTGGTATGAGACTGGGAGCAAATTACTTAATGTGGGGCAGTGTGGTGGGCAAATTACTTAATGTGGGGCAGTGTGGTGGGCAAATGTCATGCCCCACTCTGACGATGTGCGGAGGTCGGCCAGGATTGCAGCACGAGTTTAGTGTTTGTTTTGGAGCCGCGCTGGATCCGCCTCTCATCAGGTGCACTGGGTGGGGTCATTAGTTTAAAGGGCTCACCAGCCCAGTGCTCTGAGCGGATTATACAAATCATTGTGGTCTTGGAAGCTAGGAAGGAAGGTTCTGTGTCTGTTCCTGCTCAGAAAGATAAGTGTGATTTCTGGTTTAGTTATTTTGTGTCATCTTTTCCATCCTGGTTCTGTGCGAGCAGGCTGCTCCTATTTCCCCTCTTCACCATATGAGGGAAGTTAGGGTTTTGTCAGCCCAGGCACGGGGACACCTCATACCTACCTTAAAGGTCTGTAGGTGGGCTGAGCAGTGTAGGGAAAGAGGTCAGGGATTAGCTAGGAGGTTACCCTTCCCCTGTCTCTCGCCCAGAGCCTGGTTGGTAGGTTTTCTGTTATTCTGAGTGCACGCCCGCCGTGACATTATAATCCGCCATACTGTGACTGCCATCACTCAGTGGTTTTGTGATGGCGTCAATTGATGCACTGGTTGACCGCATGCAGGGTTTATCCCTAGAGGTTGCAGATCTGCGTAGTTTGGTCACACAGTGTCAGAGGTTTCTGGCATCAGGTACAGGTCAAATTGGTGGGGAGCCTAAAGTCGCTCTTCCCAAGAAATTTACAGGGGGTACGGATGATTTTTTCCATTTTAAAGAGTCATGTAAATTGTATTTTCGACTGCGTCCATTTTCGTCAGGTAATGAAGATCAGAGGGTTGGTATCATAATGTCTCTGCTTAAAGGGGACGCGCAATTCTGGGCTTTTTCTCTGCCGCCCGGTTCTCTGGCCCTCCGGTCGGTGGAGGAATTTTTCAAAGCCCTGGGATTGATTTACGATGATCCGGATCGGGTCTCGATGGCAGAATCGATATTGCGTAACTTACTACAGGGTAAACGTACTGCAGAGGTTTACTGTATAGAGTTTAGGAGATGGGCTACTGAGTCGGGGTGGAACGACCCCGCGTTATGTAGTCAGTTTTGTCAGGGGTTGTCTGAAAGGTTGAAAGATGCCCTGGCTTTTCATGAGTACCCGGATACTCTGGAGAATGCTATGTCTTTGGTTATATGGTTGGATAGACGTATCAGAGAGAGGTGTAAGGGTCCCTCCGTGCAGGGGATCCCTCCTGCGTGTGGTTTTGTCTCACCTGCTGCCCAGGGGGATATTACTTATAACTCTCAGGTAGGGGAGGAACCCATGCAGTTAGGTCAGATATCTTGCCATTCTGATAGTAGAGACTTTAGGAAAGTGCACAATCTATGTTACTACTGTGGAAAGAGGGGTCATTTTATTTTTTCTTGTCCTTATGTTAAACCACAGGTGGAAGAGAAAAAGAAAAAAGAAAAAAAAACTTCCCTCACACTTGGTAGTATGAATGGGGTGGTGGAGCAGACAGGTATGCAAGCTCCCTGCAGTTCCCGTTTTCTCCTTCCAGCTATGGTGGCGCTAGAGTCAAAAGATGTGTTTGTTGATGTATTCCTTGATTGTGGTGCTGGGGTAAACTTAATTGACTTTCTTTTCCTTCAAAACCTAGGACTAAGTACTTGCACTTTGGAGAATGAGATTTGTGTTTTTGCAATTGATTCTTCCCCTCTTTCTCAAAGGAGCCTTACTCACATTGTTCATGGTATTCACTTAAGAGTGGGTGATTCACATGCTGAAATTATTTCTTGTTTTGTCATGAAGGATTTGCCAGCTCATTTAGTTTTGGGGTTGCCATGATTGACTAGACATAACCCAATTATAGACTGGCAAGTGAGACAAATCATTGGTTGGAGTGAGTTTTGTTCGGATAATCGTCTTGGCACATCTATCTCTGGTGTGTCCATTACGGCTTTACCTCAGTATCTCTCGGATTTTGCGGATGTCTTTTCGGAGGGTGGGGCTCAGGAATTGCCCCTCATCGAGACTATGATTGTCCAGTTAATCTCATTCCGGGTGCTAAGTTGCCAAAGTCTCGGCTTTACAACCTCTCTCAACCCGAAAGAGAGGTCATGCGAAAGTATGTCGCTGACAGTTTGGCAAAGGGTCATATTAGACCATCTAAGTCTCCAGTGGCAGTAGGTTTGTTCTTTGTAAAGAAAAAGGATGGATCACTAAGACCGTGTTTGGATTTTCGGGAATTGAACCGTATTACAGTCCGGGATCCATATCCCCTTCCTTTGATCTCTGATATTTTTGATCAGATTGTTGGAGCCAAGGTGTTCTCCAAGTTGGATTTGAGGGGGGCCTACAATCTGATCAGAATCAAGGAAGGGGATGAGTGGAAAACGGCCTTCAATACGCACGAGGGTCATTTTGAGAACCTGGTGATGCCTTTTGGGTTGACGAACGCGCCAGCAGTGTTTCAGCGATTCGTCAATGACATTTTTCATCACTTGGTGGGGAGGTTCGTGGTGGTTTACCTGGATGACATTTTGATTTATTCTCCTGATTTGAAGACCTATCAGGATCATGTGAGAAAGGTTTTGACGATCCTTCGGGAGAATAAGAGATTAGAGAAATGTTTGTTTGCGGTGCAAGAGCTTCCGTTCTTGGGATACATGCTTTCTGATTCTGGTTTTCGTATGGACCCCGAAAAGGTCTGGGCGGTTCTGGAGTGGGACCGACCTGAGAATCAGAAAGCTTTGATGCGGTTCTTGGGGTTTCCGAATTATTCTAGAATTTTTTGGGGGAATTATTCTACCATAGTAAAACCTCTTACTGATTGTCACAACCAGACAGCTGAGAAGCTCTGACAGGAGCCTTCCAGATCCTCCTCCTTGAGTTTCTTTGTTTTGGTTTCAGTTCCTCATCTCGTTAGTCTATCTCAGCTGTCATGCAGTTGGACTGATTGCTTCCCTTTAAGTTCCTCCCCATAATGCAGTAGTGTGCGGCTTATACAACTTCCTGGAGTGTGTGTGCATGCTGTTCCTATTTCCCAGTCCTCTGCAAGATAAGTGCTGTTCCTTTATTTGTGATTTTCTGTCTGCTGGATTTCAGGAGACCCTGACTCCCTCCGTGTCTAGTGTAGGGAGCCGGTGGTCGTGTCCCCTCACTATTGTAGGGTCTTCAGGTATTAGATAGCCGAGGTACGTGGATATGCGCCCATCCACCTTTGGGGTGTTCGCATAGGCTGAGCAGTCAGGGAGAGTGGCAGGTCTCATGCAGGGGTCTCCCTTTTGTTCCTTAGTTGTGGATCCAGTGAGTCATTGTATATATTGCATCGTCTTGTTTCCTGTACACCATCCGTGACATTATAAGCCGCCAAAACCGTCTCAAGCATGGATCCGGTTTCACTTTTGGCTGAACGCTTCCAGGGTCTTTCATTGGAGGTAGCTGATCTCCGTAAGACTTTTTCTCAGTTTCAAGTGACCGGTTCAGCTTGCGTTCATGGAGTTTGTTCTGAGCCTAAGATCTCGCTCCCGGAAACGTTCTCCGGGGGTAGTGAGTATTTTGTGCGTTTTAGAGAGGCTTGCAAACTCCATTTTCGCCTTCTTCCCCATTCCTCTGGTGATGAGGAACGGAGGGTGGGGATCATTATATCGCTGCTCAGGGGTAACGCTCAGTCCTGGGCCTTTTCGCTGCCGGAGGGGGCACGGCCCCTCCGTTCAGTGGATGAATTCTTTTTAGCCCTGGGTCAGATATATGATGATCCGGATCGTATTGCTCTGGCTGAGTCTAGACTACGTCTGTTATGCCAGGGTAAACAATCCGCAGAGATATACTGCTCAGAATTTCGGAGATGGGCAGCTGATACTGGTTGGAATGATGCTGCACTCCGAAGTCAATTTTGCCATGGTCTTTCAGAGGGATTGAAAGATGCATTTGCCTTTCATGAGAGACCTACCTCCTTGGATTCTGCTATGTCTCAGGTCGTTCGTATTGACAGGCGTCTTAGAGAGAGAGGAGAGATCTCTCCTTCCTGTCATACTCAGTCCCGGGACAGTGCAGCGGTCTCATTCTGTGCGCAGGGGTCTCAGTCGCTGTCAGCCCCTTCTGAGCAGGAGCCCATGCAGCTGGGGTTGATTGCCTCTGACAATAGAAGAGTCAGCCCGCATGGGAGGGTTTGTTTTTGTTGTGGAGGTATAAATCATTTGGCAAATGTTTGTCCCTCTAGGAGATTCAGGCAGTCTTCTGGGAGTAATAAAGAAACAAAAAGGAAAAAATCTTTTAAAAATGTTCCGTCTGTTACTATTGGCAGGGTTGAGGCGGAAATTGAAGGTTTTCCGTTTGCTTGTAGTTCCCGTTTTGTCCTGCCTGCTAGGGTGGCGCTAGAGAGCAAGAGCATTTTTTGTGAGATTTTTGTGGATAGTGGAGCAGCTGTCAATCTCATTGATAATCAATTTGCAATAACTCATGGTTTCCAGGTATGCACTTTGGGAAAGGATATTCCTGTTTTTGCTATTGATTCCGCTCCACTTTCTCAGAAATCATTAAAGGGCATAGTTCACAATATCCGTTTAATTGTGAGTGATGCTCATGTTGAGGATGTGTCATGTTTCGTCCTTAGCGGTTTGCCTACTCCTCTAGTGTTGGGGCTACCCTGGCTCACTAAACATAACCCCACCATTGATTGGCATGCGAGGCAAATAAATGGTTGGAGTGACTTTTGCAGAGAGAATTGCCTCATGACATCTGTTTCTGAGGTTTCTACTAAGACTGTACCACCTTTCCTCTCTGAATTTTCGGATGTCTTCTCTGAGAGTGGAGTTCAGGATTTGCCTCCGCACAGGGAGTACGATTGCCCTATTAATCTCATCCCAGGTGCCAAGCTGCCTAAATCTCGTTTATACAATCTTTCCCAACCTGAGAGGGTCGCTATGCGTGCTTATATCTCTGAGAGTCTGAGAAAAGGACACATACGACCCTCGAAGTCACCTGTTGCCGCTGGTTTTTTCTTTGTTAAGAAAAAAGATGGTTCTTTAAGGGAGCTGAACAGTATCACTATTCGTGACCCTTATCCGCTTCCTCTGATCCCGAACCTGTTTAACCTGTTTAATTAGACCTAAGAGGGGCATACAACCTGGTCAGGGTCAGAGAAGGAGACGAATGGAAGACGGCTTTCAATACCCCTGAGGGCCATTTTGAGAATTTGGTTATGCCTTTTGGTTTGATGAATGCCCCAGCCGTTTTTCAGCATTTCGTGAACAGCATTTTTTATCATTTAATGGGAAAATTTGTATTAGTGTAATTGGATGACATTTTGATTTTTTCTCCTGATTTCAAGACTCATAAGGAACACTTACGTCAGGTCTTGCTCATCCTGCGGGGAGAATAAATTATACGCGAAACTGGAAAAATTTGTGTTTGCGGTTCCAGAAATTCAATTTCTGGGGTTTCTTCTCTCCGCTTCTGGTTTTCGCATGGACCCCGAGAAGGTCCGCGCTGTGCTTGAGTGGGAGCTTCCTGAGAATCAGAAGGCGCTGATGCGTTTTTTGGGCTTTGCCAATTATTACAGGATAATTTATTTTGAATTATTCCTCTGTTGTTAAACCACTCACTGATATGACCAGAAAGGGGGTAGATTTTTCTTCCTGGTCGGTAGAGGCGCGTAAGGCCTTTTCTAATATCAAGGAGAGTTTTGCTTCCGCTCCCATCCTGGTACAACCTGATATTTCGTTACCCTTCATAGTTGAGGTTGATGCTTCTGAGGTAGGGGTGGGTGCGGTCTTGTCTCAGGGTTCCTCTCCTGCCAAATGGCAACCGTGTGCCTTTTTCTCGAAGAAACTCTCCTCCGCAGAGAGAAATTATGATGTGGGAGATAGGGAATTGTCGGCCATCAAGTTGGCTTTTAAGGAATGGCGCCATTGGCTAGAGGGAGCCAGACACCCTATTACCGTGTTTACTGACCATAAAAATCTGGCCTACTTGGAGTCAGCCAAGCGTCTGAACCCGAGACAGGCCAGATGGTCTTTGTTCTTTTCAAGGTTTAATTTTGTTGTCACGTTCCGCCCTGGGGTTAAGAATGTGAAGGCAGATGCCCTGTCACGTTGTTTTCCGGGAGGTGGGAATTTTGAAGACCCGGGTCCCATTTTGGCTGAAGGTGTGGTGGTCTCTGCTCTTTTTCCTGAATTGGAGGCAGAGGTGCAGGCAGCCCAGTCAGAGGCTCCTGATCTTTGTCCTCCTGGGAGGTTGTTTGTGCCTCTCGCTTTGAGACACAAGATTTTTAAGGAACACCACGATACGGTCCTTGCTGGGCACCCGGGGGCAAGAGCCACACTGGATCTCATCGCTCGGAGATTCTGGTGGCCTGCGCTTCGTAAGTCGGTTGAGGGTTTTGTGGCAGCTTGCAAGACTTGCGCTCGTGCCAAAGTCCCTCATTCACGGCCATCAGGTCCTCTCCTTCCCTTACCCATTCCTTCCCGTCCTTGGACACATCTGTTCATGGACTTCATAACGGACTTGCCTCGTTCCTCGGGGAAGACTGTAATTCTGGTGGTGGTGGACCGTTTTAGCAAAATGGTGGATTTCATCCCTTTTCCTGGTTTGCCCAATGCTAAGACGCTGGCGCAGGCATTTATTGACCACATTGTCAAATTGCATGGTATTCCTTCAGACATAGTCTCTGATAGGGGCACGCAGTTTGTTTCCAGATTCTGGAAGGCTTTCTGTTCTCGCTTGGGGGTTCGGTTGTCATTCTCTACTGCTTTCCACCCGCAGTCGAATGGCCAGACAGAGCGAGTCAATCAGAATCTGGAGACATATCTGCGCTGTTTTGTGGCGGAGAATCAGGAGGATTGGTGTTCTTTTTTGTCCCCTGCTGAGTTTGCTTTAAATAACCGTCGTCAGGAGTCCTCTGATAAGTCACCATTTTTTGGTGCATATGGGTTTCATCCGCAGTTTGGGACTTTCTCGGGAGAGGGGTCTTCTGGTTTACCTGATGAGGACAGATTCTCCTCGTCTTTGTCATCTATTTGGCAAAAGATTCAGGATAATCTAAAGAGCATGAGTGAGAGATATAAGCGTGTGGCAGATAAGAGACGTGTGCCTGGTCCGGACCTGAATGTTGGTGATCTGGTGTGGTTGTCTACCAAAAATATCAAATTGAAGGTTCCCTCCTGGAAGTTGGGTCCTAGGTTTATTGGGCCTGTCTGTCATCAATCCTGTTGCCTACCGTCTTGATCTTCCTCAGACTTGGAAGATCCATAATGTTTTTCATAAGTCCTTATTGAAACCTTATGTTCAACCTATTGTACCCTCGCCTTTGCCTCCTCCTCCGATTATGGTTGATGGAAATCTTGAATTTCAGGTCTCTAGGATTGTGGATTCTCGTCTTGTCCGCGGTTCCCTCCAGTACCTCGTTCATTGGGAGGGTTATGGTCCTGAGGAGAGGATGTGGGTCCCAGTGACGGACATTAAGGCCACTCGTCTCATCAGGGCTTTCCATAGGTCCCATCCTGAGAAGGTGGGCTCTGAGTGTCCGGAGTCCACTCGTAGAGGGAGGGGTACTGTCACAACCAGACAGCTGAGAAGCTCTGACAAGAGCCTTCCAGATCCTGCTCCTTGAGTTTCTTTGTTTTGGTTTCAGTTCCTCATCTTGTTAGTCTATCTCAGCTGTCATGCAGTTGGACTGATTGCTTCCCTTTAAGTTCCTCCCCATAATGCAGTAGTGTGCGGCTTATACAACTTCCTGGAGTGTGTGTGCATGCTGTTCCTATTTCCCAGTCCTCTGCAAGATAAGTGCTGTTCCTTTATTTGTGATTTTCTGTCTGCTGGATTTCAGGAGACCCTGACTCCCTCCGTGTCTAGTGTAGGGAGCCGGTGGTCGTGTCCCCTCACTATTGTAGGGTCTTCAGGTACTAGATAGCCGAGGTACGTGGATATGCGCCCATCCACCTTTGGGGTGTTCGCATAGGCTGAGCAGTCAGGGAGAGTGGCAGGTCTCATGCAGGGGTCTCCCTTTTGTTCCTTAGTTGTGAATCCAGTGAGTCATTGTATATATTGCATCGTCTTGTTTCCTGTACACCATCCGTGACACTGATATGACCAAGAAGGGCGCCGATGTCTCTGTCTGGTCGGATGAGGCATTGCAGGCCTTTTCGGCTATTAAGGAGTGTTTTGCATCTGCTCCCATTCTGGTGCAGCCGGATGTGTCTCAACCATTCGTAGTGGAGGTTGATGCATCAGAGGTGGGGGTCGGGGCGGTGCTGTCTCAGGGTTCATCTCCTGGCAAGTGGGTCCCGTGTGCCTTCTTCTCCAAGAAGCTCTCGGTCTCCGAGAGAAATTATGATGTTGGAGATAGAGAGTTGTTGGCTATCAAGTTGGCCTTTGAGGAATGGCGTCACTGGTTAGAGGGGGCGTATCACCCCGTTACGGTGTATACTGACCATAAGAATTTGGCTTACCTGCAATCTGCCAAGCGTCTGAACCCTAGGCAGGCCAGATGGTCACAGTTTTTTACCAGGTTCAATTTTGTGGTTACCTTTCGCCCAGGGGGCAAGAATGTCAAGGCAGATGCATTGTCTCGCAGCTTTCCTGGGGGAGGTGATTCAGAAGATCCTGCTCCGATTTTAGCGGATGGGGTGGTGGTCTCTGCTCTGTACGCTGAATTGGAGATGGAGGTGTTGGGAGCCCAGGAGGGGGCTCCTGGTTCTTGTCCCCCAGGGAGGTTGTTTGTTCCTGAGGGTCTACGATACAAGGTGTTCAAGGAACATCACGATACTGTTCTCGCTGGACATCCTGGTGGTAAGTCCACCTGTGATCTAGTATCCCGGAGGTTCTGGTGGCCAGGGTTACGTAAGAGCATTGAGAATTACGTGACCGCTTGTGAAACCTGCGCTCGGTCAAAGGTTGCTCATACTCGACCGCCTGGTTCGCTTCTTCCATTGTCTATTCCGTCTCGTCCTTGGACACATTTGTCTATGGACTTTATTACGGATCTGCCGAGTTCCTCCAGGAGAACAGTGATTTTGGTGGTAGTTGACCGTTTCAGTAAAATGGCTCACTTTATACCACTAACGAATCTGCCTAAAGCTAAGACTCTCGCGCAGATTTTTGTGGATAATATTGTGAAATTGCATGGTATTCCTTCAGACGTGGTCTCTGATAGGGGAACGCAGTTTGTCTCCAGGTTTTGGAGGGCGTTCTGCTCTCGGCTTGGCATTCAACTTTCATTCTTTTCGGCTTTTCATCCGCAGTCGAATGGTCAGACGGAGCGTACTAATGAAAACCTGGAGACCTACTTGAGGTGCTTTGTGGCTGAGAATCAGGAGGACTGGTCCTCATTCTTTTCCTTAGCAGAATTTGCGTTGAATAACCGTAGGCAGGAGTCCACGAGTAAGTCGCCATTTTTTGGCGCATACGGTTTCCATCCTCAGTTTGGTACCTTTTCTGGGTCTGGTTCCTCTGGGATGCCAGAGGAGGAGAGATTCTCTTCTGCCTTATCCTCCATCTGGCGGAGGATTCAAGGGAATTTGGAGTCCACTAAGAATATCAAATTGAGAGTGCCATCTTGGAAACTGGGTCCTAAATTTATTGGTCCGTAAAAAATTTCTGCGGTAATCAATCCTGTGGCGTTTCGGCTGGATCTTCCGCAGACTTGATGTGTTCTACAGGTCTTTACTAAAAAAATATGTGAGACTGGTGCAACCATCGCCATTGCCTCCTACTCCTGTTCTGGTCAAGGGAAACTTGGAGTTTGAGATCTCCAGGATTCTCGACTCGAGAGTTCTTCGGGGTTCCCTTCAGTACCTGGTGCACTGGAGGGGATACAGTCCTGAGGAGAGGATGTGGGTTCCGGCGGTGGATGTCAACGCCAGCCGACTAGTGAGGGCTTTTCATAGGTCCCATCCGGATAAGGTTGGTCCGGGGTGTCTGGAGGTCACCCGTAGAAGGGGGGGGGGTACTGTCATGCCCCACTCTGACGATGTGCGGAGGTCAGCCAGGATTGCAGCACGAGTTTAGTGTTTGTTTTGGAGCCGTGCTGGATCCGCCTCTCATTAGGTGCACTGGGTGGGGTCATTAGTTTAAAGGGCTCACCAGCCCAGTGCTCTGAGCGGATTATACAAATCATTGTGGTCTTGGAAGCTAGGAAGGAAGGTTCTCTGTCTGTTCCTGCTCAGAGAGATAAGTGTGATTTCTGGTTTAGTTATTTTGTGTCATCTTTTCCATCCTGGTTCTGTGTGAGCAGGCTGCTCCTATTTCCCCTCTTCACCATCTCAGGGAAGTTAGGGCAAATTACTTAATGTGGGGCAGTGTGGGAGGGAAGTTACATAATGTGGGGCAGTGTGGGGGCAAATAACTTAATGTGGGGCAGTGTGGGGGGCAAATTACTTAATGGGGGCAGTGTGGGGGCAAATTACTTAATGGGGAGCAGTGTTGAGGGCAAATTAATTAATGGGGGCAAATTACTTAATGGGGGCCAAATTACTTAATGGAGGGCAGTGTGGGGGGCAGTATTACTAATGAGGGCATTTTAGAAAGGAATTACTATTGGTGGGACTATGAGGAGTACTATTACTATGGGGAAGATTATCTATATGGCACTTATTTGGAGGTATTGAGGGGCATAGTAAGCAGCAGGATAACACTCCAGGTTGGAGGACGATTATAGAAATGAGAGGAAGCTAAGATGTCTGTGTGTCCTACTCTGCAGAGACGAGGCGGCTGAGAGAAGTTGTCCGGATCGAATAAAGAAGATGATGACCGAGAAGATCTACATCAGAGGAGACGTCACCTGGGAGGCCCTGGATGTGACAGGTATGTGCTGCTGTATAGCAAGTAGAGCAAAATGCAGTGTGCGGGGGTGGGGGGTGGACTTAGAGAATTGGGCCATATTCATTGGGGCTTGTGGCCTGGATCTTTTTCGACCCTAGCAACACCCCTGCATGCAATACTGGTGATCAGTCAGAGGTGCAGGAAAGAAGATCTACTCTCCCTGAGAGGGAACAAAAAACCACACAATTGATCAATTGTTAACATGCCTACAGCATAAAATTTCCTGCTGGCAGGATAAAACGTTTCTGGGCCACACAGAACCCTGCCAATAAAGAATGTATACTTACCTTCTCTTAGTTCTTAGTTCCTCCAATCCACTAAGACATGCAGAGCCTTTTTTTTCACTGTGTTCCTGGATTCCAAGACTGCTCAGTTCTCTGACTATGAGCGAGTGTGCGGCAGGTCCGTGGTGGGTCATACTTAGGCACGCGGTAGAATGTTGTTCCTCCTGCAGGTGAGCATCTCATCCGCTCATATTGTTTTTTAGTGCACATGTCGGTGGAAAAATTAACCAGGGAGGAAGAAGAAGGGGTCTCACATGACTCTGGGAGGAAGTGGGGGGGCTTGCCTTAATTGTTTCCCAGGTTGACAGACAAATCAGTGCTGCTGCAGGCAGGGAGATGCCCTGGCAGAACGAGCAGAATGCCATTCTGTGCTGGGCTGTGAATGAGGGTGGTCGGGTCTTAAGGTGTCTGCAAGAAAAACAATCTGAGGGAGTCAGGGACAGTCAAAAATCAATCAAGCTTGTATACTGTTGCAAGGGAGAGTGAAGGGAAAGGCTAGGATTACAAAAAAGAATTGTGTAGGTAGAATAGGGACAACCAGGGAAGCTGACAGCCAGGGAGAGAGAAGACAGGAGCTGTGGCTGACTGTGCCTCTTGGTCAAACTGCAGTTGCTACAGTGCATGCCTCAAATCAGCACCTGCAAGGAAATACTTTCATTTTCCCCCCATTTTCACAGAAATCCTTTATTTGACATTGGCGGTGGGGGCAATTACAGTGGCAGTCAGGGAAAATACAGAGCAGGGGAGGGGGAACCAGGAGCCCATCATGATATCTCAGCAATAAAGACCAGAGGCAGCATACCTCCCAAAGAACAGCCAGGGCCACGTCTGCTTCGGGAATAGGTTAGCCCCAAAATATGCCAGAGCTAAGACCAGCTTGGCTGCATGTAGCGCTTTTTTCTCCACAATACAGGCACACAAAACCACAGCAGTGTTCAAGATCTGCAGGATTAAAATAAGCTGTGGCCATTCAAACACAATTATAGGTACCAGTGGTCTATTGCAGCACATAAGGCAACATCAACGGATCTTTTCGTAAAATATAACTGGCCAGGATTCCCAATCAGAACCACACTGATATGGTATGGTATCTTTGTCATCATCATCACCACCATCTTCTTCTCCTGCTAAGACTCCTCTTTGTGCAGCGTACTCAAGTTAGGTGTAGAAATGATCCTGGGTGTTGTAGTGCAATAGACACTAACCTGAGACGGCTGACTCTCTGCAAGGGCAGGTGATGATAGGAAATGTTCGTGACGCCAGTGCCAATTAAACGGTGGCACGCCGTTTGCTGATAGCAGGAATAATTGAGGAACCACGTGATGTTAAAGCAGAACTCAAACTTTAGTAGTCATCATATAGGGACAATAACGGAAACGCAGTTCCTTTGCAGACAGTTGATTTTCGGTACAGTTGATGCAGGCAATATATGTATAGCAAGGTGACTTCAGAGTGTTAAACACAGGACTTGTAGTACAGGCAGCTTGCACTCTATTCCTGACTGATCCTGGAACATAGAAACTCTTCTCCAAGGTCCAATACCCTAGCTCTGGCGTATATCCTTGGTTTTATCTTTATCAAGTACCTCCTCTGTTGTCTTGAGTACCTCTTGCTTTTCCTTGACTTTGCCTCTGTCTCTCTCTCAGCTTCCTCAGGCTCTAGAAACTTCTGAACTCTGGTGTTCCTGCTTCTGCATAGATGAACTCAGGAGGGGAACCTTCTCTTTGAATATGGAACCCGGTTACAGGGACTGCAATACCCTCTCCTGGTCTGCAGGCTTCCGGCCTGGACTTGACTCTGACATAGTCTAAACTCCAACTGCTGTAGACTGACTTTAGACTAGACTGACTTTTCCTTCCCTGACTGGGCCTTATATAAACTAGGGCTCCCTAGCTCCCTCTACTGACTAAGAGCTGGAATGACACCCCTAGCAGGCCTGTACATGCAAGTTTCACAGTAACAGGGAAATACATAGCATTACATTACATGACATTTTATAAAAATGACATATACCAACTTCCCCATAAATAAGGGGGGAGGACAGCACACCAAGTGACCCTTTTGTAGTGACGGGCATTACAGTCCCCGTACACTACATACCCCACTGCTTTAAACTGAGTACGACCTCGTACTCCATCAGGGCTCGCCCAACTGGAATCTCTACCTGAAATAGAAAAAGAGACATGCAGGCATACATATATGTAATTCATCTGCATTTACATTCATATCAGGTCCAATTGGCAAAGGT
Source organism: Bufo bufo (assembly GCF_905171765.1). NCBI lineage: Eukaryota > Metazoa > Chordata > Amphibia > Anura > Bufonidae > Bufo > Bufo bufo. Next base: position 460,794,674 of record NC_053392.1, on the reverse strand, counting down.
GAAGGGTGGTGACAAGGGGCGTCGTTCTCTTCTTCTCAGGATAGTGAATGGAACTGGGGCGCTGACCTGGCACAGCGTAACATTATAACCAGGATAGTCCATGACAATGAATAAGTCCATAATAGAACAGCAAAATAGATAAAACAGTATAAAAGTTCTTGGAGGCTCAAAGAACAAACATGAGTCCGTACCCAGGTTACTTTCCTATTAAATCACAGAGGCTCTCATGCGGTGGAGTCCATCTCTGGGCACATTTCCTTTTAAAAGAGCAAAAATCTCAGAGGCTCAGGTTCTTTTGAGTCTGTCTCCGGGCACGGTTCCTTAGTATCAAGTTGCACAATAAAATTGTAGAATATAAAACAAGTGCTGTAATACCCCTGATCAACCTGAAAAGGGGGTTAAGGGTAAAAGGTGCAACAACGGAACAGGCACAACGTGGTGGAAAATAGCAAAAGCAGGCAGGAGATCCTGGAAACAAACGTGGTTTTGTTGACCTTGTAATTTCAGTGGTTAACACTAGTGTTGAGCGAACAGTTCGAGCATAGTTCGGGTCCGTACCGAATTTTGGGGTGTTCGTGACACGGACCCGAACCAGAACTTTTTCGTAAAAGTTCGGGTTCGGGTTCGTCGTTCGGCATGTATTTTGGCGCATTTTGAAAGGCTGCAAAGCAGCCAATCAACATGCATCATACTACTTGCCCTAAGATGCCATCGCAGCCATGCCTACTATTGGCAAGGCTGTGATTGGCCAAGTGCAGCATGTGACTCAGCCTCTTTATAAGCTTGTGCGCACGTCGGGACGTGCTCACTCCCGATGTGAATAGAACAGGGATAGACGCAGCTGATGCTAGGGCGAGAATAGGCAGGGATAATTGAATAACTGGAAGCAAATTTCTCTCCTCCACCTGTGATTCATCTGAACAACTGCAGCTGAGCTGCTTTTTTGATAGGGATTGGCTATTTTTAGAGTGGCCAGAGTGATTTTTCCATCCACATGTACCTGGGCTGACCGCCGGCCGCCATTTTGCGACTTGTAGTGCTGCAGCAGAAGCTGCCACAGTGTGCATTCCAAAGCTCCAAACAAGTCAGACATCTACACCTGGGATTCAGACCAATAGCGATTTAGCAGCACAGTCCAAGGCTATTTTTTTAAAGGTTGTGCAGACCATTTTGTGGCACATGTTACTGGGCTGATAAGCGGCGGCCATCTTGGGACTAGTGCTGCAGCACAATCTCTCCCAACGTCCATTAATCACTTGTAATAGTGGTCTGTGCCATAGAAATCCTACATCAGGGACTTGGGTGTGCTTGTGTCACCCCTACTAATACCAGTCCACCTGTAATCCATACAGTGAAAAGCCATAAAGTATTCCAGTGAGGGAATTTTTTTTATTTAAAAAAGGCCAAGTTAGTTTATCTGGCGTTCAATATACTAGATACAGTTAGGCCTGCGTTTCATACATCTGGAATTAGCAAACTAATGTGCTGGGGTTGGGAAAACATATATGTACCCATACTAGAATCTGTCAAAGAAAGCGGTACTCACATATAACAGTCATTCCATCTGTAATCCATACAGTCAAAAGACTGAAAGTATTCCAGTGAGGGAATTTTTTTTATTTAAAAAAGGCCAAGTTAGTTTATCTGGCGTTCAATATACTAGATACAGTTAGGCCTGCGTTTCATACATCTGGAATTAGCAAACTAATGTGCTGGGGTTGGGAAAACATATATGTACCCATACTAGAATCTGTCAAAGAAAGCGGTACTCACATATAACAGTCATTCCATCTGTAATCCATACAGTCAAAAGACTGAAAGTATTCCAGTGAGGGAATTTTTTTTTATTTAAAAAAGGCCAAGTTAGTTTATCTGGCGTTCAATATACTAGATACAGTTAGGCCTGCGTTTCATACATCTGGAATTAGCAAACTAATGTGCTGGGGTTGGGAAAACATATATGTACCCATACTAGAATCTGTCAAAGAAAGCGGTACTCACATATAACAGTCATTCCATCTGTAATCCATACAGTCAAAAGACTGAAAGTATTCCAGTGAGGGAATTTTTTTTATTTAAAAAAGGCCAAGTTAGTTTATCTGGCGTTCAATATACTAGATACAGTTAGGCCTGCGTTTCATACATCTGGAATTAGCAAACTAATGTGCTGGGGTTGGGAAAACATATATGTACCCATACTAGAATCTGTCAAAGAAAGCGGTACTCACATATAACAGTCATTCCATCTGTAATCCATACAGTCAAAAGACTGAAAGTATTCCAGTGAGGGAATTTTTTTTTTATTTAAAAAAGGCCAAGTTAGTTTATCTGGCGTTCAATATACTAGATACAGTTAGGCCTGCGTTTCATACATCTGGAATTAGCAAACTAATGTGCTGGGGTTGGGAAAACATATATGTACCCATACTAGAATCTGTCAAAGAAAGCGGTACTCACATATAACAGTCATTCCATCTGTAATCCATACAGTCAAAAGACTGAAAGTATTCCAGTGAGGGAATTTTTTTTTATTTAAAAAAGGCCAAGTTAGTTTATCTGGCGTTCAATATACTAGATACAGTTAGGCCTGCGTTTCATACATCTGGAATTAGCAAACTAATGTGCTGGGGTTGGGAAAACATATATGTACCCATACTAGAATCTGTCAAAGAAAGCGGTACTCACATATAACAGTCATTCCATCTGTAATCCATACAGTCAAAAGACTGAAAGTATTCCAGTGAGGGGATTTTGCTTATAAAAAATAATATATTTCATTGTGGTGCGAGTTGAATCGCAACAATGAAGAAAAATACTATTAAGGGACGAGGACGCGGTCGTGGTGGTGTCCGTGGAGCCTCTGTTGCTGGTAGAGGACGTGGCCGTTCGGCCCCAGGCGCACACAGTAGGGAACGAACTCCCTCAACTAGCCGGCAGAATGTACCGCAATATCTCGTGGGGCCCAATGCCGCTCTTAGGATGGTAAGGCCTGAGCAGGTACAGGCATTAATCGATTGGGTGGCCGACAGTGCTTCCAGCACGTTCACCACATGGTCTTCCACCCAGTCTTCTGCGGAAAGCGCACAGGTGGCACCTGAAAACCAAGCCCATCAGTCTGTCACATCACCCCCAAGCATATCAGGGAAACGGTCTGAGCCACAAGTTATGCAGCAGTCTCTTCTTCTGTTTGAAGACTCTGCTTCCAGGGTTTCCCAGGGGCGTCCACCTAGCCCTTCCCCAGTGGAGGAAGACATACCATGCACTGACGCACAACCACTTATGTCTCCAGATGAAGAGGACATGGGAATACCACCACAGCAGAGTCACCGACTCTCTGATGATGACGAAACACAGGTGCCCACTGCCGCGTCTTTTTGCAGTGTGCAGACTGAACAGGAGGAGGTCAGGGAGGGAGACTGGGTGGAAGACGATGCAGAGGACGATGAGGTCTTAGACCCCACATGGACTGAAGGTCGTGGCGATGACTTTCACAGTTCAGAGGAAGAGGTAGTGGTGAGACCGAGACAACAGCGAAGCCAAAGAGGGAGCAGGGGGCCAAAGCAGACGAGCCGCCGCCCCCAGAGTTCGCCTGCTACTGGACATCGCCAACAGGGACCCAGCCCCACAAAGGCAGCTTCAAAGAGTTCCCTGGCATGGCACTTCTTTAAACAATGTCCTACCGACAAGACCCGAGTGACTTGCACGCTCTGCCATCAGAGCCTGAGGCGAGGCATTAACGTTCTGAACCTCAGCACAACCTGCATGACCAGGCATCTACATGCAAAGCATGAACTGCAGTGGGGTACACACCTTAAAAACCAGGCACTCGCTGAGGCTCCCCCTGCTCCCTCTACCGCTGCTGCCTCGGCTTCCGCCTCGAGAGGAATGTTGCCACCTGCCGAGCAGCAAACAGAGGATGTGCCACCGACACCACCACCACCGCCACCGTCAACTAGCGTCTCCACTATATCACACAGCAGCGTTCAGCTCTCAATATCTCAAACCTTAGAGAGGAAGCGCAAATTCCCCCCGAGTCACCCTCGAGCCCTTGGCCTGAACGCCAGCATTTCTAAACTGCTGGCCTTTGAAATGCTGTCATTCCGGCTGGTGGACACAGACAGCTTCAAACAGCTGATGGCCATGGCTGTCCCGCAGTATGTGGTTCCCAGCCGCCACTACTTCTCCAAGACAGCCGTGCCTTCCCTGCACATGCAAGTGTCCGATAAAATCAAGTGTGCACTGCGCAACGCCATTTGTGGCAAGGTCCACCTAACCACAGATACGTGGACCAGTAAGCACGGCCAGGGACGCTATATCTCACTAACTGCACACTGGATGAATGTAGTGGCGGCTGGGCCCCCGGCGGACAGTTCCTTGGCGCACGTCCTTCCGCCCCCTAGGATCGCAGGGCATCATTCTCTGCCTCCTGTAGCCTCCTCCTCCTACTCGGCTTCCTCCTCCACTGCTTCCACCAGCTCATCCGGTCAGCCACACACCTTCACCACCAACTTCAGCACAGCCCGGGGTAAACGTCAGCAGGCCATTCTGAAACTCATATGTTTGGGGGACAGGCCCCACAGCGCAAAGGAGTTGTGGCGGGGTATTGAACAACAGACCGACGAGTGGTTTCTGCCGGTGGGCCTCAAGCCAGGCCTGGTGGTATGCGATAATGGGCGAAATCTCGTGGCAGCTCTGGGACTAGCCGGTTTGACGCACATCCCTTGCCTGGCGCATGTGCTGAACTTGGTGGTGCAGAGGTTCATTCACCACTACCCCAACATGTCAGAGCTGCTGCATAAAGTGCGGGCCGTCTGTGCGCGCTTCCGCCGTTCACATCCTGCCGCTGCTCGCCTGTCTGCGCTACAGCGGAACTTCGGCCTTCCCGCTCACCGCCTCATATGCGACGTGCCCACCCGGTGGAACTCCACCTTGCACATGCTGGAGAGACTGTGCGAGCAGCAGCAGGCCATAGTGGAGTTTCAGCTGCAGCACGCTCGCGTCAGTCGTACTGCCGAACAGCACCACTTCACCACCAATGATTGGGCCTCCATGCGAGACCTGTGTGCCCTGCTGCGCTGTTTCGAGTACTCCACCAACATGGCCAGTGGCGATGACACTGTTATCAGCGTTACAATACCACTTCTATGTCTCCTTGAGAAAACACTTAGGGCAATGATGTTAGAGGAGGTGGCCCAGGTGGAGGAGGAGGAGGAGGATGAGGGCTCGTTTCTAACACTTTCGGGCCAGTCTGTTCGAAGTGGCTCAGAGGGAGGTTTGTTTAAGCAGCAGAGGACAGGTTCACAAGTCGCCAGCCAAGGCACTGTACTGGAGGACGAGGAGGATGAGGAGGAGGAGGTGGAGGGGGACGAGGATGACGCAAGTTCACAGCGGGGTGGCAGCCCAGGCCCATCACTGGTGCGTGGCTGGGGGGATACGGTGGACGATGACGATACGCCTCCCACAGAGGACAGCTTGTCCTTACCCATGGGTAGCCTGGCCCACATGAGCGAATATATGCTCCAATGCCTGCGCAACGACAGCAGAGTTGCCCACGTTTTAACGTGTGCAGACTACTGGGTGGCCACCCTGCTGGATCCCCGGTATAAAGACAATGTGCCCACTTTAATTCCTGAACTGGAGCGCGACCGTAAGATGCGCGAGTACAAGCGCACGCTGATAGAGGCGCTCTTGAGAGCATTCCCACATGTCACAGGGGAACAGGTGGAAGGTGAAGGCAGAGGAGTGGCAAGAGGTCGCCAACGCAGCTGTGTCACGGCCAGCTCATCTGAGGGCAGGGTTAGCATGGCAGAAATGTGGAAAAGTTTTGTCTCCACGCCACAGCTATCTGCACCGACACCTGATACGGAACGTGTTAGCAGGAGGCAGCATTTCACTAACATGGTTGAACAGTATGTCTGCACACCCCTCCACATCGTGACGGATGGTTCGGCCCCATTCAACTACTGGGTTTCGAAATTGTCCACGTGGCCAGAGTTAGCATGTTATGCCTTGGAGGTGCTTTCCTGCCCGGCGGCCAGCGTTTTATCTGAACGCGTATTCAGCACGGCAGGGGGCGTCATTACTGACAAGCGCAGCCGCCTGTCCACAGCCAACGTGGACAGGCTGACCTTCATAAAGATGAACCAGGCATGGATCCCACAGGACCTGTCCCTCCCTTGTGCAGAGTAGTCCTTATTAACTGCCTAAAACATGTCTTGTTGTGCTACGGGCCACTTCTTTATTTGATACAAATTTTATGAAACCCACAGTTGAATGAAACTCTTCTCTGTCTGGGCGCCGGGGCCTAACCAGATGAAAGTGGCCGGTTAAACTAACGGGTGACATGAAGCCATAACCTCTGCCATGCTACCTCTGTCTTCTGTCTGGGTGCTGAGGCCTAAGTCAAATAAAGCGGTCTTCTGCTGTGCTGGGGGATATGAAGCTAATCTCTGACCTCTCTCCTCTGTCTGGGTCCAAAGGCCTAAATCACTGAAAGAGGCCTTCTCCTGTGGTGTGTGATATGATGCCAGAATATGTGCTGTGGGGCCTCTCTCCTCTTCCTGGGTGCAGGGGTCAAATAAACTAAATTGTGGCCTACTCCTGTGGTGGTTGATATGATGCCTGATTCTCTGATGTGGAACCTCTCTCCTCTGTTTGGGTGAAGGGGTCAAAGTAACTAAATGGTGGCTTCTCCTGTGGTGGCTGATATGATGCCAGAATATGTGCTGTGGTGCCTCTCTCCTCTTCCTGGGTGCAGGGGTCAAAGTAACTAAATGGTGGCTTCTCCTGTGGTGGCTGATATGATGCCAGAATATGTGCTGTGGGGCCTCTCTCCTCTTCCTGGGTGCAGGGGTCAAAGTAACTCAATGGTGGCTTCTCCTGTGGTGGCTGATATGATGCCAGAATATGTGCTGTGGTGCCTCTCTCCTCTGTCTGGGTCCAAAGGCCTAAATCACTGAAAGAGGCCTTCTCCTGTGGTGTGTGATATGATGCCTGAATATGTGCTGTGGTGCCTCTCTCCTCTTCCTGGGTGCGGGGGTCAAAGTAACTCAATGGTGGCTTCTCCTGTGGTGGCTGATATGATGCCAGAATATGTGCTGTGGTGCCTCTCTCCTCTTCCTGGGTGCGGGGGTCAAAGTAACTCAATGGTGGCTTCTCCTGTGGTGGCTGATATGATGCCAGAATATGTGCTGTGGGGCCTCTCTCCTCTTCCTGGGTGCAGGGGTCAAAGTAACTCAATGGTGGCTTCTCCTGTGGTGGTTAGTATGATGCCAGAATATGTGCTGTGGGGCCTCTCTCCTCTTCCTGGGTGCAGGGGTCAAAGTAACTCAATGGTGGCTTCTCCTGTGGTGGCTGATATGATGCCAGAATATGTGCTGTGGTGCCTCTCTCCTCTTCCTGGGTGCGGGGGTCAAAGTAACTCAATGGTGGCTTCTCCTGTGGTGGCTGATATGATGCCAGAATATGTGCTGTGGGGCCTCTCTCCTCTTCCTGGGTGCAGGGGTCAAAGTAACTCAATGGTGGCTTCTCCTGTGGTGATTAGTATGATGCCAGAATATGTGCTGTGGGGCCTCTCTCCTCTTCCTGGGTGCAGGGGTCAAAGTAACTCAATGGTGGCTTCTCCTGTGGTGGCTGATATGATGCCAGAATATGTGCTGTGGGGCCTCTCTCCTCTTCCTGGGTGCAGGGGTCAAAGTAACTCAATGGTGGCTTCTCCTGTGGTGGCTGATATGATGCCAGAATATGTGCTGTGGTGCCTCTCTCCTCTGTCTGGGTCCAAAGGCCTAAATGACTGAAAGAGGCCTTCTCCTGTGGTGTGTGATATGATGCCTGAATATGTGCTGTGGTGCCTCTCTCCTCTTCCTGGGTGCGGGGGTCAAAGTAACTCAATGGTGGCTTCTCCTGTGGTGGTTAGTATGATGCCAGAATATGTGCTGTGGGGCCTCTCTCCTCTTCCTGGGTGCAGGGGTCAAAGTAACTCAATGGTGGCTTCTCCTGTGGTGGCTGATATGATGCCAGAATATGTGCTGTGGTGCCTCTCTCCTCTTCCTGGGTGCGGGGGTCAAAGTAACTCAATGGTGGCTTCTCCTGTGGTGGCTGATATGATGCCAGAATATGTGCTGTGGGGCCTCTCTCCTCTTCCTGGGTGCAGGGGTCAAAGTAACTCAATGGTGGCTTCTCCTGTGCTGATTGATATAAAGCTGATGGTTGTGCCATCTGACATGGTTGCCAGGGTCTGATTCAATGGGGGCCTACTCCTGTGGTGGGTGATCTAAATGCCTGATTCTCTGCTGTGAAACCTCTCTCCTCCGTCTGGGTGTAGGGGTCAAAGTCTTTCAAAGTCGCCTTCTCCTGTGCTGATTGATATGAAGCTGATGGTTGTGCCATCTGACATGGTTGCCGGGGTCCCATTAAATTGTGGCCTACTCCTGTGGTGGTTGATATGATGCCTGATTCTCTGATGTGGAACCTCTCTCCTCTGTTTGGGTGAAGGGGTCAAAGTAACTAAATGGTGGCTTCTCCTGTGGTGGCTGATATGATGCCAGAATATGTGCTGTGGGGCCTCTCTCCTCTTCCTGGGTGCAGGGGTCAAAGTAACTCAATGGTGGCTTCTCCTGTGGTGGCTGATATGATGCCAGAATATGTGCTGTGGTGCCTCTCTCCTTTTCCTGGGTGCGGGGGTCAAAGTAACTCAATGGTGGCTTCTCCTGTGGTGGCTGATATGATGCCAGAATATGTGCTGTGGTGCCTCTCTCCTCTTCCTGGGTGCAGGGGTCAAAGTAACTCAATGGTGGCTTCTCCTGTGGTGGCTGATATGATGCCAGAATATGTGCTGTGGGGCCTCTCTCCTCTTCCTGGGTGCAGGGGTCAAAGTAACTCAATGGTGGCCTTCTCCTGTGGTGGCTGATATGATGCCAGAATATGTGCTGTGGTGCCTCTCTCCTCTGTCTGGGTCCAAAGGCCTAAATCACTGAAAGAGGCCTTCTCCTGTGGTGTGTGATATGATGCCTGAATATGTGCTGTGGTGCCTCTCTCCTCTTCCTGGGTGCGGGGGTCAAAGTAACTCAATGGTGGCTTCTCCTGTGGTGGCTGATATGATGCCAGAATATGTGCTGTGGGGCCTCTCTCCTCTTCCTGGGTGCAGGGGTCAAAGTAACTCAATGGTGGCTTCTCCTGTGGTGGCTGATATGATGCCAGAATATGTGCTGTGGGGCCTCTCTCCTCTTCCTGGGTGCAGGGGTCAAAGTAACTCAATGGTGGCCTCTCCTGTGGTGGCTGATATGATGCCAGAATATGTGCTGTGGTGCCTCTCTCCTCTGTCTGGGTCCAAAGGCCTAAATCACTGAAAGAGGCCTTCTCCTGTGGTGTGTGATATGATGCCTGAATATGTGCTGTGGTGCCTCTCTCCTCTTCCTGGGTGCGGGGGTCAAAGTAACTCAATGGTGGCTTCTCCTGTGGTGGTTAGTATGATGCCAGAATATGTGCTGTGGGGCCTCTCTCCTCTTCCTGGGTGCAGGGGTCAAAGTAACTCAATGGTGGCTTCTCCTGTGGTGGCTGATATGATGCCAGAATATGTGCTGTGGTGCCTCTCTCCTCTTCCTGGGTGCGGGGGTCAAAGTAACTCAATGGTGGCTTCTCCTGTGGTGGCTGATATGATGCCAGAATATGTGCTGTGGGGCCTCTCTCCTCTTCCTGGGTGCAGGGGTCAAAGTAACTCAATGGTGGCTTCTCCTGTGCTGATTGATATAAAGCTGATGGTTGTGCCATCTGACATGGTTGCCAGGGTCTGATTCAATGGGGGCCTACTCCTGTGGTGGGTGATCTAAATGCCTGATTCTCTGCTGTGAAACCTCTCTCCTCCGTCTGGGTGTAGGGGTCAAAGTCTTTCAAAGTCGCCTTCTCCTGTGCTGATTGATATGAAGCTGATGGTTGTGCCATCTGACATGGTTGCCGGGGTCCCATTAAATTGTGGCCTACTCCTGTGGTGGTTGATATGATGCCTGATTCTCTGATGTGGAACCTCTCTCCTCTGTTTGGGTGAAGGGGTCAAAGTAACTAAATGGTGGCTTCTCCTGTGGTGGCTGATATGATGCCAGAATATGTGCTGTGGGGCCTCTCTCCTCTTCCTGGGTGCAGGGGTCAAAGTAACTCAATGGTGGCTTCTCCTGTGGTGGCTGATATGATGCCAGAATATGTGCTGTGGTGCCTCTCTCCTCTTCCTGGGTGCGGGGGTCAAAGTAACTCAATGGTGGCTTCTCCTGTGGTGGCTGATATGATGCCAGAATATGTGCTGTGGTGCCTCTCTCCTCTTCCTGGGTGCGGGGGTCAAAGTAACTCAATGGTGGCTTCTCCTGTGGTGGCTGATATGATGCCAGAATATGTGCTGTGGTGCCTCTCTCCTCTTCCTGGGTGCAGGGGTCAAAGTAACTAAATGGTGGCTTCTCCTGTGGTGGTTGATATGATGCCTGATTCTCTGCTGTGAAACCTCTCTCCTCCATCTGGGTGTAGGGGTCAAAGTCTTTCAAAGTCGCCTTCTCCTGTGCTGATTGATATAAAGCTGATGGTTGTGCCATCTGACATGGTTGCCAGGGTCTGATTCAATGGGGGCCTACTCCTGTGGTGGGTGATCTAAATGCCTGATTCTCTGCTGTGAAACCTCTCTCCTCCGTCTGGGTGTAGGGGTCAAAGTCTTTCAAAGTCGCCTTCTCCTGTGCTGATTGATATGAAGCTGATGGTTGTGCCATCTGACATGGTTGCCGGGGTCCCATTAAATTGGGGCCTACTCCTGTGGTGGGTGATCTAAATGCCTGATTCTCTGCTTTGAAACCTCTCTCCTCCGTCCGGGTGTAGGGGTCAAAGTAACTAAATGGTGGCCTACTCCTGTGGTGGGTGATATGATGCCTGGTTCTCTGCTGTGGGACCTCTCTCCTTTGTCTGGGTGCTGTGGTCAAAATAATAGTAAGTGACCTTCTCCATTGGTGGGTGACTTGAAGCCTGATTCTGTGCTATGGGACCTCACTCCAATTAATATTGTTTAATTTTTATTTATTTTATGTTAACTCATCATTTCCCTATCTACATTTGTTTGCAGGGGATTTAACTACATTTTGCTGCCTTTTGCAGCCCTCTAGCCCTTTCCGGGTGTGTTTTACAGCCTTTTTAGTGCCCAAAAGTTCGGGTCCCCATTGACTTCTATGGGGTTCGGGTTCGGGATGAAGTTCGGGTCGAGTTCGGATCCCGAACCCGAACATTTTTCGAAAGTTCGGCCGAACTCGTCGAACCCGAACATCCAGGTGTTCGCTCAACTCTAGTTAACACCTACCACTGAGCCGTGGATAAACTGGCAGCAGCAACAAACGACCAGGAAACATAGGACTCCTGTCCTGGAAGGGTTAATAACATCATTCTTTGGTGAAATAAATCAAAGGCCTAGCAGGCTGATTCACAGGGGTATGTCATCATTACCCGGCTCTGCTGGCAAATACGGCCTGTAGTAGTCCTCTACAGGAGGATGGGCCCACATAACGGTGTTAGGGGGCAGCTGCAAGGTAAAGGGGCCCCTAATAGGTATTGGCCCCATGGGCCTAGGGGTAAACCCTTGGGTGGACCGTACTGGTCCCGGCATGATAATTGTGGGATGTAAGACAGTCGATACCGCCGCCTCAAGCGGTCCGGTGGGCTCGGTGCAGCAACTCACAGGAATAACGGGTCTTCCTTGGGGCCTTGACGGAGCAACATTAGCAGATGGTGGTTTACGGGTGGTGACAGGCACCCTTACCTCGTCCTTCTTTAGCGGCGTCTGGATCCTGGCGGTCGCGATCTTGCGCAGCTCCCGCAACTTCTCCTCCAGCCGGACAATCTGTTCACCGATGCTCCCCGTGTCAGAGTCGCTGTCATCTGCTGGCGCCGCCGGCGCAGGTACAGTCAACGATGGCGCGGACTCGGCCTCTGTAGGTTCTGGTGATGCATCGGGTCTCCGACCCCTCCGGATGTTCTCAAAGGTATTGCGAAGTCCTTTTAAGTTTTCCATATCTTGTATGGTCTTCTCCCGACGAGGCAGCTCGGGGGAAGGATAGGGGCTCACCCATTTTTCCAACACGGTTGGCTGCCAGAAGACGTTAGGCCCAAAGAAGGAGCTCCGCTCCTGGAAGGCGTGATGGGCCGGCTCTGGAGAGCGTTCCGGTTCCCGCTCGCAGCCAGAGTAGTCTTCTTCTTCTGCCTCCCAGTCCTCAGGTTCTCGCTTGGGACGGGTCACAGCAGTCGCATAAGGGCCTCTCAGGCTCTCGGCAGGGGTGAACTCCACTTCCTCTCCCTCGCGGAGGCTGTGCTGATAGGAAGGGAGGTAGTCTCTCTTGACAGATCTTCTGTTAACATATAGATCTCTGCCAGTCAGGTAATCTTGTATGAACCCGTAGCCATGGGTTTTGTCAAAGGACACCACCAACCCCTTTCTCCTTTCCAGGCGGGGTTGGGTGTTGGTGTGTCGTTCATGGATAGTCTTGGTCAGTTCCTCATAATAGATTTTGGTCTTTGTATTCCGCTTTATAGCGGCCTCCCGGATCTCTGCCATTAGTGAAGACCACTTGAAAAAGAGGGTTGAAAGAAGTCTCTCCAGGAGCCATAGCAGGGCTCCGGTTCTTTCTCCCGTGGCGGGCAGGCGGGTCTCTCCGGTCCCGGAGAGTAGGCCGGCGGAGCCTCCTCTGGCTCTACACCAATATCAGTCATCTTTGGTATTTCAGGCGTGGACGTTGCAGCAAAGCGGTGCTCACTCTCCAACATGCTCGATCCTTCTCTGGAGAGCGATAGGGTGGCGCCAATAAGATCAGCCAGCTCCTCCCATTGCACTGGGAGGCCGCCCCCCAGGTATTCCAGTATATGGAAGGCGGAGTCCATGCTGGCCGACATGCAAATGTCCAGATAAGCAGTGGCGCCTGACCTTGAACTCCTTCCCGCTATTTCCTCAGAAAGGCGCCAATTTTTCCCGCTTTTTCGAATTGAAGATGACGCAGCAGCTATTTCAGCAGCCTCAGCGGCCATCTTTAGCAAAATCCGCTGTCTATTCACTGACAGCAAGCAGGATGGTAAAAAGTCCATAAAACCACACTCCGGTGTGGCGATTTTCTACCTCTTGATAGCGCAACACTGTACAGCGCTTTTTGGAGGTTTTAGGCACACTTTGGGTATGTTTTTCAGTCCACAAAGTCCACTTTAATAAAACAGGCAATTTGTCACTTTGGTCACAGGGCAACTGTATAAGGCACAAAGTTCACGCTTCTTGCACTGGAAAGCGTGCGCATCCTGTTCGTGACGCCAAAAGAGAGGAGCAGCGTACTCAAGTTAGGTGTAGAAATGATCTTGGGTGTTGTAGTGCAATAGACACTAACCTGAGACGGCTGACTCTCTGCAAGGGCAGGTGATGATAGGAAATGTTCGTGACGCCAGTGCCAATTAAACGGTGGCACGCCGTTTGCTGATAGCAGGAATAATTGAGGAACCACGTGATGTTAAAGCAGAACTCAAACTTTAGTAGTCATCATATAGGGACAATAACAGAAACGCAGTTCCTTTGCAGACAGTTGATTTTCGGTACAGTTGATGCAGGCAATATATGTATAGCAAGGTGACTTCAGAGTGTTAAACACAGGACTTGTAGTACAGGCAGCTTGCACTCTATTCCTGACTGATCCTGGAACATAGAAACTCTTCTCCAAGGTCCAATACCCTAGCTCTGGCGTATATCCTTGGTTTTATCTTTATCAAGTACCTCCTCTGTTGTCTTGAGTACCTCTTGCTTTTCCTTGACTTTGCCTCTGTCTCTCTCTCAGCTTCCTCAGGCTCTAGAAACTTCTGAACTCTGGTGTTCCTGCTTCTGCATAGATGAACTCAGGAGGGGAACCTTCTCTTTGAATATGGAACCCGGTTACAGGGACTGCAATACCCTCTCCTGGTCTGCAGGCTTCCGGCCTGGACTTGACTCTGACATAGTCTAAACTCCAACTGCTGTAGACTGACTTTAGACTAGACTGACTTTTCCTTCCCTGACTGGGCCTTATATAAACTAGGGCTCCCTAGCTCCCTCTACTGACTAAGAGCTGGAATGACACCCCTAGCAGGCCTGTACATGCAAGTTTCACAGTAACAGGGAAATACATAGCATTACATTACATGACATTTTATAAAAATGACATATACCAACTTCCCCATAAATAAGGGGGGAGGACAGCACACCAAGTGACCCTTTTGTAGTGACGGGCATTACAGTCCCCGTACACTACATTTGTCCTTGGCTTCATTGTGAGACATCTATAATGGAATGTTTGGCAATGTAAAAACTTTTCTCCACCGGCACTTAGCTTATCTACAAGCTGAACCCTCACCTGGCCACATTTCAGGCGGTGCAGTCGCTGTAGTACCATTGTAGTAGAGCCTTGTACTCTCACGTAGCAGAGAGTGCAGGACACTCCTTGCGAGTCTCTCTGTGCATCAAGCAGATGTTATGGGCAGGGGCAGTACATGTCTTTCACATCCCACTGGGCCAATTTTTTTTAGGCAGTGGAGAGGCAGCACCCCAGCAACATAGCCAGGTTATTTTGGGGCTGGCTCCAACAGCAGGCACTTATCTGCCTCTGCCACCTCCTCATCCATGGATACAGTCCCGTCTCCAACAGCAGCAAGGCACAGCATCACTCACACAACACATCCTTCCTATATCATGTGTCAAGTCAAACGTTGTCACACCATGTTGGGGTTGATTGGCCTGGGGGAGGCGAGTAGCCACATCGGCGAGTAGTTGCCCAAGTAAATCAAGCAGTAAACATCCCTCTGGCTGTCACCTCGCTGACTTCAACTGGGAAAGGTGGTCAGCGACAATGGGCACAACATCCTGGCCACACTAAAACTGGGGGAAATAACACACGCTCCGTGCATGGACTTTTTAAAAAAAATGCTCTGGCGTGTGCAAGGTGCTGGCAACGTAGAGGAGATTGTCCCTTTTTTTCAGCGTCAGAATGGCATGCAGCTACACTACGCTTAATCTGACATATTCCAATTCAACATTGCACATGCGTCTGTAGGAGGAGCTGTAAGCCATGAACAATTTGGTCATGCACCAGACCCTCTCAGCAGGGCGCATGTGTTGTTTCCAAGTTGGGCAGTGGAAGCTCATGCCATTCATGCTGCAGTTGTCCTCATACCCCTCATATGTATTTTTGAAGAGGCGCTGACGCTCATGCAACAGGTGGCCCTGTAGCCGTTGGGGACCCACAATGAGAAACTCCAATGGGGGAGAAGGAGGATGTGCTGCCACTTGAGGAGGAGGAAGAAAAGTTGGACTTGGAGGAGAAAGAGGATGATGATGATGATGATGGTAACACAGGCCTCGGCACCCAACCGTCTCAGTCGGGGCAGCGGTGGAAAGAACTGGCTCCTCAGGCACACTGGCCAGAATGGCCACCAGCATGTTTGCTTGCATATGCAGTGACAGGCGTATCGTTGAAATCAAGCAGTCTGATGATTACTAGATAGCCATTCTTTTAGACCCTCGCTATCAACGGAAAATGGGGGAATGTTTTCCTCTGGCAAAAAGAGAGGAAAGATTATGCTGTTACCAGGAAACACTGTGTACACAGCTTGCCGCAGCTTACGGCGAGCAGTCATCTGCCGCTAGTGTGTCTGAGAGGGAGGCCCCTCTCCGCTTTTTTCAGAGTCACCGCCCTCCTGCTGGCACAAGCAATAGAAGCCGCAGCAGCAGTAGCAGCAGCAGCCATTTCGGTCTCAACATGATGGAGCAGTTTTTCCACGTTGCCAGTCAGAAAGCTGACAGCTTCTGCCTCAATGCCCTGGTTCAGGCTTAAAATACTGTGCTTTGCAAAAGTATCAATCCCCCTTGACTTTTTTCGTATTTTGTTACATTACAGCCTTAAGTTCAATCTTTTGTTAATCTGAATTTTATGTGATGGATCAGAACAAGTGAAGTCTAAGTTGGTGAAGAGAAATGATAAAAATAAATAAATAAAACTATTGTTTAGAAATCGAAAACAGAAAATTGTCATGTGCGTATGTATTCACCCCCTTTGTTAGGAAGCCCATAAAAGCTCTGGTGCAACCAATTACCTTCAGAAGTCACATAATTAGTGAAATGATGTCCACCTGTGTGCAATCTAAGTGTCACATGATCTGTCATTACATATACACACCTTTTTTGAAAGGCCCCCAAAGGCTGCAACACCTAAGCAAGAGGCATCACTAACCAAACACTGCCATGAAGACCAAGGAACTCTCCAAACAATTAAGGGACAATGTTGTTGAGAAGTACAAGTCAGGGTTAGGTTATAAAAAAAATCCAAATCTTTGATGATCCCCAGGAGCACCATCAAATCTATCATAACCAAATGGAAAGAACATGGCACAAGAGCAAACCTGCCAAGAGATGGCCACCCACCAAAACTCATGGACCGGGCAAGGAGGGCATTAATCCAAGAGGCAGCACAGAGACCCAAGTTGTCCCTAGAGGAGCTGCAGAGTTCCACAGCAGAAACTGGAGTATCTGTACATAGGACGACAATAAGCTGTACGCTCCATAGAGTGGCCAGAAGAAAGCCATTACTTTCATCAAAAAACAAAAAGCCATGTTGCGAGTTTGCGAAAAGGCATGTGGGAGACTCCCAAAATGTATGGAGGAAGGTGCTCTGGTCTGATGAGACTAAAATTAAACTTTTCCGCCATCAAAGAAAACGCTATGTCTGGCGCAAACCCAACACAACACAACACCCAAAGAACACCATCCCCACAGTGAAACATGGTGGTGGCAGCATCATGCTGTGGGGATGTTTTTCAGCAGCCGGGACTGGAAAACTTTTCAGAGTTGAGGGAAAGATGGATGGTGCTAAATACAGGGATATTCTTGAGCAAAACCTGTACCACTCTGTGCGTGATTTGAGGCTAGGACGGAGGTTCACCTTCCAGCAGGACCATGACACCAAACACACTGTTAAAGCAACACTTGGGTGGTTTAAGGGGAAACATGTAAATGTGTTGGAATGGCCTAGTCAAAGCCCAGATCTCAGTCCAATAGAAAATCTGTGGTCAGACTTAAAGATTGCTGTTCACAAGCGCAAACCATCCAACTTGAACAACCTGGAGCAGTTTTGCAAGGAGGAAAGGGCAAAAATCCCAGTGGTAAGATGTGGCAAGCTCATAGAGACTTATCCAAAGTGACTTGGAGCTGTGATTGCCGTAAAGCTCTACAAAGTATTGACTTTAGGGGGATGAATAGTTATGCACATTGACTTTTTCTGTTATTTTGTCTTATTTGTTGTTTGCTTCACAATAAAAAAAAAAAAAAAAAACATCTTCAAAGTTGTGGGCATGTTCTGTAAATTAAATGATGCAAATCCTCAAACTATCCATGTTAATTCCAGGTTGTGAGGTACCAAAATACGAAAAAAGTCAAGGGGGGGGGGGGTGAATACTTTTGCAAGGCACTGTATAGTTAGTCTCTGTTGCATACCCTGTTCCATGACCCCATGGATTTCTGGGCAGACAGACTGGAACAGTTGCCTGAACTGGCACAGCCAGCTCTTTCTTGCCCAGCTTCCAGTGTCATTTCGCAGAGGGTTTCCAGCACCGCGGGGGAAGTGGTAAACCCAAATAGACCAAGTTGTCCTCTGCCAGTATCCAAAACATCACTTATGTCAAAATGAACCAAGCCTGGATTCAGGAGGATTTTCACACTTCTCCAGCTGTTTTCGATGAATAGATCATGCCTTGCTGGTGGTGCCCCATCTTGCCAGTGTTGTTGTTGTCTGTCTGCCATCAAATTCTGTATGGCTCCTGCTGCCACCTCCATCATGCCACTAATGCAATCTGCCAACCATCATATTCTGTACGGCTTCTGCCTCCATCATGCCACTTATGAAGCCTGCCAACTGTCACGTTCCTTACGGCTGCTGCTGCCTAAATCATGCCACTGCTGCGACCTTCGTACATTCACATTCTGTATGGCTGCTCCTGCCACTGCAGCCATCATGCCACTGCAGCCATTCTGCCGCTGCTGCAACCTGATGACCATCATCTTCCATAAGGCTGCTGTTGCCTCAATCATGCTGCTGCTTTTCTGCCAACATGTACCATATGGCTTCTGTTGCAGCCGTCGCTGCTCCTTGCTGTTAATCCCCTACTGCCACCACCATTAACACAAAGCATCTGCCACCATTTTTTTAAATTAATATTTGTATAGTTGTAGTGGCCAGGTTTGGGGTGGCCAGGTATGGCGTGGCCCCAACGCTACACTGGATCCTTCGTACACCTTCACGGTGTCACAACGTATTGCTGCTCTGCACCTACTCTCTGGAATGCTCTGCCCTGGAATACTAGGTCAATTCACAACTTCTCCACCTTCAAACGTGCCTTAAAAACACATCAATTCAGGCAGGCTTATCAAGCTACCTAAAATGACTTTTCCCAGACTAAACCTTTCCTCTAGAAACTCCTCTGGTCTAAACTCGATCCTCTAGTAGTCCCAAAGCCGAAGCAGATCAGCCGGCACCACTCCTATCAGCTCAATAATGGCTCAAATCCTACTTATCACAATCAACCACCTTATATGTCAGAGAAGAATTGTAAATAGGTATGATAGGCACACTCTCATATGTTGCTGCACGGAATGAATACAGAGACGGTGATTGTATTAAAAATAGTGTATTTTAATTTCTAAATATTAAAAATGGGTATAAAATATTGGTATAATATGTTGATAGGGGTTGGGAGTCTTCTTTATTTCTTGGATGACTGTGTTGGGATTTAGGACGGAGTGTTTGGGAATATAGTGTTCAGTTGTGATCTTTTAACAGTATCTGAAGATTCATATATTTATTTATGGGAGAGGCTTTAAGGTTACAGACGAGGAGAAGTGCTTACCCCTGACCTAAGCTGGCTGTGTTGTGCCGGGAGCCAGGAGTGAGGGTAAGCCTAGCAGTGGGCGTACCCTAAAGGGAGTTTGAAGAAAACAGGGGGGGGGGGGGCGGGTATGAACAGAAGTGCCCTGAGGAGCTGGGGGCTGGAGCTTAAGAATGTCAGACTCCCCTCCCACAAATTCAGGCTGACTTTTCAGCCTTCCAACTTATGGGAGAGGCTTTAAGGTTACAGACGAGGAGAAGCGCTTACCCCTGACCAAAGCTGGCTGTGTTGTGCCGGGAGCCAGGAGCAAGGGTAAGCCTAGCAGTGGGCAAAAAGAGACGAGGAGAGCAGAGTAGTGTCCAAAACATTTAATTTCTCTCAGAGAACGAGGTTACAGAAAGCCTGGGAAATCTCGACATTCGGGTTTGGAATGTACCTCGTAAAACAAGACGAACGCCAGCGACCCATGCTTTTGATCACGTGCGCCGGGACCCCGTTTTTTGACGCTGCGGACGCAGGCCCAATCCGGAGCGAGTGCCCAGTGATGGCCAGCGGGTTGTAACCGAGACCTGAAGCCAGCGTTCTGATGTGAGACACGAACTGGATTGAAGTCAGGAAATTCCCATGCAAAAGCAGCAGCGGGCCATCTAGGGGGGTATCTTGTAGCAGAGCTAGCAATTGTCGGAGGACCATGACCGGACACCAATCGTTAGAAGTTTTGAAGAACCCGACCTCCGAGGGAGGCCCATGTTGATTGGATTTCGTGGATGGAAGCCGGAGGACAAAATGGTCATGGACCCAGGACAATTGCCGCACCTGCAAGCCCTGATGTTTAGAGGAGGTGCTGGTAAACTCGCCTGGCCTAAGGAACCCATAAAACCCGAGGTACATAGCTGCCTTAATAACCAAACTAGGAGAGTGCCCAAAAGGATGTCCATCCAGCGCGGACGAAAATCTCCTAAACATCTCGCCGGAGACTGGCTGTCTACGGGCGGGAGGGGCATCCCCGCTCTTCTGGATTCCCCTAAGGGCAGCCTTGACTGCCTGCACTGAGAAAATGGAACCTCCATTCAGATTACGAAGCATGGCGCAGTGCTGTATCCTGGATAAGTACAGCTTGATGGAGTTGTATGACAGCCTGAGGTTGCGATGACAGTGGGCTATGAACGCCAGGGTGTAGGAGATATCGTCCAAGCAACCTTGAAGGTGGGACCTGGAGAAAACTTCATAAATCTTAAAGCCGGCTTGGTAGTTCCTGATGGTATTGGAGGAGAGGGAATGTTGTACCAGGTTCCTGGCGTGAGAAAGGAGGGACTCTAATCCATCACCAGGGAATGGAAGACCGGGAGAGGAGACCCGTGGGATCCGCTCCTGGCAGCACCTTAAAAAAGAGGGGTTTCACAATGTCCTTAATTTCTTATGACTCCTCGGATGGGATAAGCGAGTTGAGACTGGGAACGGCAGAGGCATGAGGCGCGGACAGGTCGTAGATTAACCGCTTTTTACTTGAAGTTTTCTTAGACACCAGGCCAATGGGGTTAATGCGCCAGGAAGAGAATGGTATGGACTCAAGCGGGCCGATGAGGAAACCCTTGTCGACTTCGGATTGGAGCAACTCCTCCACTGCCGCCGGGTCCTCAGAAGCAGATCTCAGGTTGCCACCTTCCCAAGACGTCTGCGGCAGGGCGATAAGGCCCGTGTGGAAGCCCTCCACGAGGCCAGACAGCAAAAATTGCACGAACCCTCGGTCGGAGTGATCCCGCAGAAGGACGCCAAGGAGATCGAGGTCAATGTCGGCTAGTCATGACTGTTTCGCAGACCTTTTGGGACAGGCGGGACGAGGGTGAGCCCTGAAGCACAACGAGCAGATGTGGAGAGCCCTGCAACCATTGAAGACGCAACCGTTCGCGTTAAAATTGTTGCAGACCTGGCTCTTACACAGGTACACTATGGGCCGACCCAGCGCTTCAACCCCGGGGGCGCCCAGTTGGAGACCTGAGGGACCGGGCAGGGACCTATCCTGGATGCGATTGACCGAGTTAGGACACCAGTCCGAGGAATGGAAAATGGACTGGCACCCTGAACAAGACGGGGCCCTGAGACCCGCAAAGTGGCGGCAAAACAGCTCCATATCGATGTTGGCCCAGTTGGTGACAAACTGGAATTGAACCAGGGCAGCAGCCGCCTTAGCCAAGAAGGAGCGGTGGTCGTCATAAAAGGATGAGCCACCATACTTGTGCCCCAGGTCGGTGACCAAGTAGAGGTACGCATCTAATTCCTCCCTCCTTCTAGGCTGGGCCGAGCACACAATATCCCTGAACAGGCTAAACGCCAACACAAATTCCGGGATGGTGAGCTTCCTGTTAAGCCTTGCGTCCTTGGCCTTCAGGATGAGAGAGACGTCACCACAGTAGATGACCCTGTTCTCAGGGAGATCTTGTGAGGCGATAAGGATGGACGCCAGGTTCACATCCTTCCCAGCCAGGATATCTTTTTTAATACCGTCCGGGATTAAATGGGCCGGGGCCACCTGGAGAGTGAAAATAGTAATACCTAGCGAGGACCCCTGAGGAACAACGGACTCAGCCGGAGGGTGGGACGCCTGGGTGGGGGCGGGGCCCGAGATTCCAGCACCGACACCCTGGACTGAGCGTCATCCACCGCGCATACCAGGGAGTCAATGGAGGCTTGTAGGTGTGTCAGCGACTGCTGAATGTTCGTGGTCCTTGGCTGGACACCTGACGGACCCGGGGTGGTCATCAATAGTTTGTATAGTTCTGCTTTGCGAGCAGAGGCCGGGTGAGGGATGCCTCTCCTATTAAGTTCAGTGATGAGCCTGGGAATCGTCCAGCTTCTCAGGGACACGGTACCGGCCTGGCCTGAGACGGACGTTCCAGGGAGTGACATGGTGTCCTCCACATCTGAAGCATGCGACATGCTTAACCTGCAAAGAAAGAAATGGTCCCGGATAACAATATGTGATCGGAATGTAGCACGACCGGTGCCCACGAAAAGGCTAGTGTCAGTCTGGGTAACGTACCTGAGATAAATGGCTAATACCTGTGCTGATGTCTTGGGTCACCTGACCTCGGTCAAATGTCGGGTAAGTGAAACGGTCAAGAATACGTTCCTGGGAGAACAAATCCATAAGAGTCGGAAGGGAGAATAGCTGGGGAGGATGACAGGCCTGGGCGATCCAGGAGACAGAGGTAGGTGCGAGCCTGGGCGAACCAGGAGGCAGAGGTAGGTGCAAGCCTGGCGATCCAGGAGGCAGAGGTAGGTGCGAGCCTGGGCGATCCAGGAGGCAGAGGTAGGTGCCAGCCTGGGCGATCCAGGAGGCAGAGGTAGGTGCGAGCCTGGGCGATCCAGGAGGCAGAGGCAGGTGCGAGCCAGGGCGATCCAGGAGGCAGAGGCAGGTGTGAGCCCGGGCGATCCAGGAGACAGAGGCAGGTGTGAGCCTTGGCGATCCAGGAGACAGAGGCAGGTGTGAGCCTGGGCGATCCAGGAGACAGAGGCAGGTGTGAGCCTGGGCGATCCACTTTTTTTTTATATATATATATATTTTCTTTCATTTTATTATTATTATTTTTTTTTTTTTTTTCCCCCTCCTTTTTATAAGCCTGGCCGATCCAGGAGACAGAGGTAGGTATGAGCCTGGGCGATCCAGGAGACAGAGGTAGGTATGAGCCCGGGCGAATCAGCGGGAAACAGGGAAACATAGCATACCAATAAAAGAACATACACATACCGAACGGTCCTGCTACCACTACGTATCCGTACAGATGATGGCAGGCGAATGGTCAGAGTGCAGTGACCGCGCATGGAGTTTAGGCTGAGGATGTGTGTCTCCCACCCGGGTGAGTCGTACTCGTGGAAAACACAGCCCAGCGTGCGCCCCATCGTAAGGCTTTGGCATTGTATGACCGGCTCCTAGCAACACAACAAGGCACAGAGGAAGTTTTGGCAGCAATGACATAGTACCAAACCAAGACACCCTCTGTAATTCACAATACGCACGTCCAACTCGATGTTAACACCGATAGAGGTCAATTTCAAAAGGAAAACCGAGCCGAAATACGAGAGACCATCTCAGCTACATCTAGACGTGTCCTCCAGAACTCATACCGCATGTCACACTACATGGACTCAATATCCTAGCCTACCTCTGCCCGTGTCCTCCTAATCTCCCCATGTCATGCCGCATGGAATCCCTGACATCGAATACATCCGCCTGTGTCCCCCAGCCCAAATACTAATTGCCCTAGACTAGATCTATCCGTGTCCTCCAGATCGCATAAATCATGGGGCACATGACATGGGGCACAGAGAACAGTTTAACAGCTTAGTAATGAACCATAACATTAAGCCTTTGGTGGACTAAAGCATTAACCCTTGGACACACCGCCCCATACTAGAGCTACCACAGTGTTTCCCGGCATGCGTTCCCCGCACGCCGACCCTGCAACCAGAAGCAGGGGAGAAACCCCGAGGATGGATCGATGGGGTCCTGTGGGGGGGGGGGGGGTGCCCTGCAAGACGGATCATGCTCGTCCCGAAGCAGCATGGGAGTGGTGGGACACACGGGGCCGGGAGCGAGTATCGACGTACGTTCCACGCTGGAACGCACGCCGACCCCACGACCGGACACACCAAAGCCCAGAGGATGGGTCGGGTGAGGCCCTGTGGAGGGGATGACCTGCAGGCAGGATCTTACCCATCCTGACGCCGCATGAGAGTGGTGAGGCACTCGGATCCGGGAGCGAATATCGACGTGCGAATATCGACCTTGTGAGTCGGAAGCCGGAAGCATGTGACCGCTGCTCAGAGGAGCCCTGTTGAGCGGACGGAACAGCGTGCATTAGTTACCTGTCCTGGGGGCGCGAACCAGCGATGTATGGGTGGCGAACGTAGCGGTTGTTTGCAGAGCTCACGACGTGCAAGGGTGTAGCACAAGAGCGAGGCGACTCCTTATCCAGATTATGAACAAAAGCGCCCTGAGGAGCTGGGGGCTGGAGCTTAAGAAGGTCAGATGCCCCTCCCACAAATTCAACCTGACTTTTCAGCCTTCCAACACACCAAAGTACATAGGAATAATAAGGTAGATGAGACAAGTGATGTAAAGCAGATCAATATGAGAGGAGAAGTAAACAAACAAACAGTTGTAGCAGTAAATTGCTGTAGAAATTATAGATAAGAAGTGTGAATGTTTTATTGCCCTCTAATAGACAGCCAGTCCATGAATATGATGAACCCAAGAGGTCTGAGGGGAACCTTTCTTAAGAGATGTAGGACATAAATCCATGAGACACATTCATTCCTGATCTGAGTGTGTGAAAGGTGGTCATGAGATTGTATTCCCAGACTCTTCTGTCTTTTTTACATTTGAAATTTACTTTAATATCAAGACTTTCATGTCTGTGATGTTGTGGTCAGAGCTACAAAAGTGTTTCCTTTCTTCTTTCATTGTGTGGTAATACACAATAAAAGAACAAAGGAAAGATCTGCCTGTATCAAAACACTTTTGTAGCCATGGCCACAACATCACAGACATGAAAGTCTTGATATTAAAAAGGGAATTTGAAATCTCAGAAGGACAGGAAAGTCTGGGAATACAAGTAGAGGACCACCTTTGACACATTCTTTTCAGTTAGCCAATAAAAGGTATCCACCACTGAGGAATCTCAATTTTTTTTTTATCTTCAAAGGGAATATTACTCTTGCTAAACAGGATCCGTTCATTGACATTCCTTCATTAATATGATGGTATGTTATGTGATTTATCCTCCCTTCACTTCTTTCCGCTTTTGGATGCAGTAGGTATTTTATTTGGAAAGACTAGTTTCCCTGTGTATGTATGACCAGAGCAGTCTCAAGACAGTTTTCTCACACCTGGCTGAGCTTCCTGGCAAGCAGATGGCCAGATTACAACGTGTCAGCAATATTTACCTCCTTTCACTTTATAATATGCATTTTACAAGTCAAAAACATATGACCACCACCAGTTACCATACATATCTTAGTGTTTCTCTAGAGCCATTTTTCTACTAATCACCTATTATTTCAGAATAGAGATGTCCCGAACTATTCGCCGGCAAAAATCGCTTGTTCGCGTTCGCCGCGGCGGGCGAACATATGCGATGTTCGGTCCGCCCACTATACGTCATCATTGAGCAAACTTTGACCCTGTACCTCACAGTCAGCAGACACATTCCAGCCAATCAGCAGCGTACCCTCCCTCCCAGACCCTCCCACCTCCTAGCAAAAAGCAAGGACAGCATCCATCTTAGATTAATTCGGAAGCTGCAGTCTTAGTGAGAGGAGGGACAGTGCAGCTGCTGCTGATTTAATAGGGAAATCGTTAGCTAGGCCAGTGTTCTGTGTCCACTGCAGTCATCAAAGACTCATCTGATCTGCTGTAAGGACAGCGTCCTGACAACACCCCAAAAAGCCCTTTTTAGGGCTAGTACATCAGTCTGCTTTTTTTTTTTTTTTGTTCCTCTGTAATCTAATTGCAGTTGCCTGCCAGCATGTGTGTCAGGCCTACAGCGTGTACTGTGCCCACTATTGCCAGTGCCCAGTGCCACCAGTGCCACTCATATCTGGTGTCACAGTAGCTTGCATTTAAAAAAACCAAAACTTTTTTGACTGTAATATAATTGCAGTTAGTTGCCTGCAAGCGTGTGTCAGGACTGTGCCAACTACAGCTAGTGCACAGTGCCACCTGTGCCACTCATATCTGGTGTCACAGTAGATTACATTAAAAAATAAAAATAAAAAAAATTGACTGTAATATAATTGCAGTTAGTTGCCTGCAAGCGTGTGTGTCAGGCCTACAGTGTGTACTGTGCCAACTACTGCCAGTGCACAGTGCCACCAGTGCCACTCATATCTGGTGTCAGAGTAGATTACATTTTTTTTAAAACAAAACACTTTTTTGACTGTAATATAATTGCAGTTAGTTGCCTGCAAGCGTGTGTGTCAGGACTGTGCCAACTACAGCCAGTGCACAGTGCCACCTGTGCCACTGATATCTGGTGTCACAGTAGATTACATTTAAAAAAAAAAAAAAACTTTTTGGACTGTAATATAATTGCAGTTAGTTGTCTGCAAGCGTGTGTGTCAGGCCTACAGTGTGTACTGTGCCAACTACTGCCAGTGCACAGTGCCACCAGTGCCACTCATATCTGGTGTCACAGTAGATTACATAAAAAAAAAAAAAAATACATTTTGACTGTAATATAATTGCAGTTAGTTGCCTGCAAGTGTGTGTGTTAGGCCTACAGTGTGTACTGTGCCAACTACTGCCAGTGCACAGTGCCACCAGTGCCACTCATATCTGGTGTCACAGTAGATTACATTAAAAAAAACAACTTTTTTGACTGTAATATAATTGCAGTTAGTTGCCTGCAAGCGTGTGTGTCAGGCCTACAGTACACAGTGTACTGTGCCAACTACTGCCAGTGCACAGTGCCACCAGTGCCACTCATATCTGGTGTCACAGTAGATTACATAAAAAAAAAAAAAATACATTTTGACTGTAATATAATTGCAGTTAGTTGCCTGCAAGTGTGTGTGTTAGGCCTACAGTGTGTACTGTGCCAACTACTGCCAGTGCACAGTGCCACCAGTGCCACTCATATCTGGTGTCACAGTAGATTACATAAAAAAAAAAAACTTTTTTGACTGTAATATAATTGCAGTTAGTTGCCTGCAAGCGTGTGTGTCAGGCCTACAGTGTGTACTGTGCCAACTACTGCCAGTGCACAGTGCCACCAGTGCCACTCATATCTGGTGTCACAGTAGATTACATTTTTTTTAAAACAAACACTTTTTTGACTGTAATACAATTGCAGTTAGTTGCCTGCAAGCATGTGTGTCAGGCCTACAGTGTGTACTGTGCCAACTACTGCCAATGCACAGTGCCACTCATATCTGGTGCCACAGTAGATACATTTAAAAAAACAAACACTTTTTTGACTAATATAATTGCAGTTAGTTGCCTGCAAGCGTATGTGTCAGGCCTACAGTGTGTACTGTGCCAACTACTGCCAGTGCACAGTGCCACCAGTGCCACTCATATCTAGTGTCACAGTAGATTATATAAAAAAACTAAACTTTTTGGACTATAATATAATTGCAGTTAGTTGCCTGCAAGCGTGTGTGTCAGGCCTACAGTGTGTACTGTGCCAACTACTGCCAGTGCACAGTGCCACCAGTGCCACTCATATCTGGTGTCAAAGTAGATTACATTTACAAAAACAACACTTTTTTGACTGTAATATAATTGCAGTTAGTTGCCTGCAAACGTGTGTGTCAGGCGTACAGTGTGTACTGTGCCAACTACTGCCAGTGCACAGTGCCACCACTCATATCTGGTGTCACAGTAGCTTGCACGCATAGTACAACTAATCTAAAAAAAATGACAGGCAGAGGCAGGCCACCCCGCAGGGGCCGTCGTGGTGCTGTGATACCCTTTGGCCCTAGAATAATGTCCAGTGTTCAGAGGCCACGTACCCTGAACTCGAAAAGTTCTGAGGACATAGTTGACTGGCTAACACAGGACACCCAATCTTCTACAGCTTCCGCTTGGAACCTTGAAGCACCATCCTCCTCCAGATCAGCTTTGGGCACCTCTCAAGTTACCACTCGCCCGCCTGCCGCCACCACCAACACTAGCACCACAGCCGCTTCACTTGATCTGTCAGAGGAGTTATTTACACATCAGTTGTAAGAAATGAGTGATGCGCAACCATTATTGCCAGAGGATGTAGATAACAGGGATATGTCTCAGTCAGGCAGCATTACACACATGGACGTACGGTGTGATGATGATGATGTTGTACCCGCTGCTGCTTCCTTTGTTGAGTTGTCAGATACAAGTGAAGCGGTTCATGATGACGATGTGTCCGTGGATGTCACGTGGGTGTCTGCTCGAAGAGAAGAAGAACAGGGGGATAGTTCAGATGGGGAGACAAAGAGGAAGAGGAGATGAGTTGGAAGCAGGGGGAGGTCGTCGCAAGGAGCTAGAGTGCATCGGACAGCATGCATCGGCACCCGGGGTCAGCCAGACAGCACGCCAATCAACGCATGCTGTTGCCACCACCAGAATGCCGTCATTGCGAAGCTCAGCAGTGTGGCATTTTTTTTGTGTGTCTGCCTCTGACAACAGCGATGCCATTTGCAACCTGTGCCAAAAGAAACTGAGTCGTGGGAAGACCAACACCCACCAAGGTACAACTGCTTTGCGAAGGCACATGATCGCACATCACAAACGCCTATGGGATCAACACATGAGTACAAGCAGCACACAAACTCAAAGCCGCCATCTTCCTCCTGGTCCAGCATCTTCAGCCACGTCAACCACTGCTGTCCTCCTTGCCCCCTCTCAACCATCCGCCACTCCGCCTCTCACCTTCAGCAGTTCCTGCTCATCTGCCCAAAGTCAGGTGTCTGTCAAGGACATGTTTGAGCGTAAGAAGCCAATGTCACAGAGTCACCCCCTTGCCTGGCGTCTGACAGCTGGCTTGTCGGAACTCTTAGCCCGCCAGCTTTTACCATACAAGCTGGTGGAGTCTGAGGCCTTCAAAAAATTTGTAGTTATTGGGACACCGCAGTGGAAGGTACCCGGCAGAAATTTCTTTTCACAAAAAGCAATCCCCAACCTGTACTCTATTGTGGAAAAGGAAGTCATGGAATGTCTTGCACACAGTGTTGGGGCAAGGGTCCATCTGACCACTGATACCTGGTCTGCAAAGCACGGTCAGGGCAGGTACATCACCTACACTGCGTATTGGGTAAACCTGCTGACGGCTGCCAAGCATGGAATGCGTGGCTCTGCAGAGGAGTTGGTGACACCGCCACGAATTGCAGGCAGGCCTGCTGCCACCTCCTCTACTCCTCCTACTCCATCCTCTTCGCTAACCTCTTTGGCTGAGTCCTCTTCTGCTGCTGCATCTTGCTCCACATCTCCACATCAACTGCACCCCCCCAGCTCCCCAGGGGCTATTCCACATACGACAGTGTCATGCCGTCTTGGGGTTGACTTGCCTGAAAGCAGAGAGTCACACTGGACCAGCACTACTGTCCGCCCTGAACGCACAGGTGGATCAGTGGCTGACTCCGCACCAACTGGAGATCGGCAAAGTGGTGTGTGACAACGGAAGCAATTTGTTGGCGGCATTGAATTTGGGCAAGTTGACACATGTGCCGTGCATGGCACATGTGTTGAATCTGATCGTACA
Organism: Bufo bufo; assembly: GCF_905171765.1. NCBI lineage: Eukaryota > Metazoa > Chordata > Amphibia > Anura > Bufonidae > Bufo > Bufo bufo. The sequence continues at coordinate 460,765,536 of NC_053392.1, read as the reverse complement.
ACGCTTTGTGCATAAGTACCCATGCTTACAGGACGTACTCAAGCAGTCCAGGAAGGTGTGTAGCCATTTCAGGTGTTCCTGCACGGCCATGGCGCACTTTTCAGATATCCAGTGGCGAAACAACATGCCAGTGAGGCGTTTGATTTGCGACAGCCGGACACGTTGGAATTCAACACTCCTAATGTTCGACCGCCTGCTCCAACAAGAAAAAGCCGTCAACGAGTATTTGTATGACCGGGGTGCTAGGACAGCCTCTGAAGAGCTAGGTATTTTTTTTGCCACGTTACTGGACGCTCATGCGCAATGCCTGTAGGCTCATGCGTCCTTTTGAGGAGGTGACAAACCTAGTCAGTCACACCGTAGGCACCATCAGCGACATCATACCATTTGTTTTCTTCCTGGAGCGTGCCCTGCGAAGAGTGCTGGATCAGGCCGTAGATGAGCGTGAAGAGGAAGAGAAAGAGTTGTGGTCACCATCACCACCAGAATCTGCCTTATCAGCATCGCTTGCTGAACCTGCGGCAACGCTGGAAGAGGAGTCTGAGGAAGAGGAGTCATAGGAGGAATGTGGCTTTGAGGAGCAGGAAGACCAACCACAGCAGGCATCCCAGGGTGCTCGTTGTCACCTATCTGGTACCCGTGGTGTTGTACGTGGCTGGGGGGAAGAACATACCTTCAATGACATCAGTGAGGACGAGGAACGGGACATGAGTAGCTCGGCATCCAACCTTGTGCAAATGGGGTCTTTCATGCTGTCATGTCTGTTGAGGGACCCTCGTATAAAAAGGATGAAGGAGAACGACCTGTACTGGGTGGCCATGCTACTAGACCCCCGGTATAAGCAGAAAGTGGCGGAAATGTTACCAAATTAGCGCAAGTCGGAAAGGATGCAGCAGTTCAAAACCAAACTAAAAAATATGCTTTACACAGCTTATAAGGGGGATGTCACAGCACAACGTCGTGAACATAAAATTTTCCATTGGCGAACGCGAATTTTCGCAAATGTTCGCGATCGGGCGAACCAGGCGAACCGTCATTGACTCCAATGGGCAGGCAAATTTTAAAATCCACAGGGACTCTTTCTGGCCACAATAGTGATGGAAAAGTTGTTTCAAGGGGACTAACACCTGGACTGTGGCATGCCGGAGGGGGATCCATGGCAAAACTCCCATGGAAAATTACGTAGTTGATGCAGAGTCAGGTTTTAATCCATAAAGGGCATAAATCACCTAACATTCCTAAATTGTTTGGAATAACGTGCTTTAAAACATCAGGTATGATGTTGTATCGGAAAATGCAAATGTGATCGCACACTACATCCAGCACTCTGCCCTCCATGCTGGATGAGACATTGGTTTATATTTTGGCCAAAGCATAGTAAGCCACTCACCGCGTCAAGGCTGTCTCATGAGTGGTCCCTAACTCTTGTTCCTACCTGTTCATGGGCCATGACAGCCACATAAAATCCAGGGAATGCAGGTCAGCATGCAAGCCAAGTACACTTTGCTTGTAACCCCGTCCGGTGCCATTACAGCTTTCATCGGATCCAGGGATGCAAGTACCAACATGCATGCTGAACCTACCATATACTTCTCCTGGAGCCAGATGGCTAATGGTAGGTTCTATACAAGCAGACTCAGTTTTATACTGACTTTAAAACCAGCCTCAAGGACAGATTAACTGGTCAGGTGTGCAATGACTCCAAGGAGATCGCCACGCCTCCAATATATACTACAAAGAAAAAAATAAGGGGTTGGGTCAGCACAACCTGCTGCAGGTGCACATCACTATGGCGAAATACATATACAAACGGAAAATGCAAATGTGATCGCACACTACATCCAGCACTCTGCCCTCCATGCTGGATGAGACATTGGTTTATATTTTGGCCAAAGCATAGTAAGCCACTCACCGCGTCAAGGCTGTCTCATGAGTGGTCCCTAACTCTTGTTCCTACCTGTTCATGGGCCATGACAGCCACATAAAATCCAGGGAATGCAGGTCAGCATGCAAGCCAAGTACACTTTGCTTGTAACCCCGTCCGGTGCCATTACAGCTTTCATCGGATCCAGGGATGCAAGTACCAACATGCATGCTGAACCTACCATATACTTCTCCTGGAGCCAGATGGCTAATGGTAGGTTCTATACAAGCAGACTCAGTTTTATACTGACTTTAAAACCAGCCTCAAGGACAGATTAACTGGTCAGGTGTGCAATGACTCCAAGGAGATCGCCACGCCTCCAATATATACTACAAAGAAAAAAATAAGGGGTTGGGTCAGCACAACCTGCTGCAGGTGCACATCACTATGGCGAAATACATATACAAACGGAAAATGCAAATGTGATCGCACACTACATCCAGCACTCTGCCCTCCATGCTGGATGAGACATTGGTTTATATTTTGGCCAAAGCATAGTAAGCCACTCACCGCGTCAAGGCTGTCTCATGAGTGGTCCCTAACTCTTGTTCCTACCTGTTCATGGGCCATGACAGCCACATAAAATCCAGGGAATGCAGGTCAGCATGCAAGCCAAGTACACTTTGCTTGTAACCCCGTCCGGTGCCATTACAGCTTTCATCGGATCCAGGGATGCAAGTACCAACATGCATGCTGAACCTACCATATACTTCTCCTGGAGCCAGATGGCTAATGGTAGGTTCTATACAAGCAGACTCAGTTTTATACTGACTTTAAAACCAGCCTCAAGGACAGATTAACTGGTCAGGTGTGCAATGACTCCAAGGAGATCGCCATGTTGTATCGATCAGGTAGTGTAACAGTTACGCCTGCTTCACAGTGACAGACCAAACTCCCTGTTAAACGCACCGCAAACAACCGCAAACAGTCTATTTGCACAACCGCAAACTCCCCATTTGCACAAGGTTGGATTCCAAGCTAGCCATGTCCCGTTCGTTGTCCTCACTGATGTCATTGAAGGTCTCTTCCTCCACCCAGCCACGTACAACACCAAGGGTCCGCGAAATGTGACAACAAGCCCCCTGGGACGCCTGCTGTGTTTGGTCTTCCACCTCCTCAAAGCCACCTTCCTCCTCTGACTCCTCTTCTTCAGACTCCTCTCTCTGCGTTGCCTCTCTCTGCGTTATTATAAGGTGTGTTAAGTAGTACTTGTAACGGAACGCCTAGCACCCCGACTGGGTACCTCCGTTGATAGATGCTCCTAGTGCTTCCAGAGGACTCCAAGAACTCCACTTGACACCGTCAGTACTGCAGACCCCACGAACTGCCGAAGCTTGGTGGAGGTCTCGCCGTCTCCTACCCACCCTGGACCTACGCCAAGGCTCCAGGCTCCAGTGGGTGAACCTCTCCTAAATGCAGAGACAGGAACCAGGAACAAGCTCTTGCAAGAGCTTATACTCAGGGGAGTATTATGATATAGCAATCCCCAAGAGTGTAGTTATCCCATCCCCCAAACATGAGCCAAGACTTCATAAAAAGGCAAAGCAGGAACTCTTTAATGGGTTATTTTTCAGCCTTTTATGCAGGTCTCCTAGCAAGGGACACTCCCCCTGGGGCCCTTGTAAAAGACTGTGACAGTTTATATTTTAGCCAATCACATGCATTTACAGTATTGAAACCCTCCCAGCATTTGTACACAAAATCCCCTTTCCTCTGTCTGTAACGCAATCAACAAAATACAATGAGCATTGTCTGAGATGCAATTAACTAACACACTGGCATTGTCTGAGACGCAATCCACAAAATACAATTACCAAACGTAATGGGCTAACTTAATCACTACCAGACAGAAAACACACATTTTTCCCAACACACAGAAAACACCTCAAAACCCCACACATCCCCATAATGTATACATCCATGGATAGCTCTGATCTGGGTGAACAACATAAAAATCACCCAGATCCGAGCAGGGGTTCCCGGATTCCATGGAAGTCACATTTGGCTGGCCGCAAGCATGGTTTTTCTGCCCAAAACAGTTCCACAGATTTAAGCTGTGCGGCCGGTCTGTCTTCTCCTTCAAAGTTAGTATGGGCCATAATCCTGGGGCAGGAGGCTGGCAAACAGCCCCCTCAAAACACCTCACGCCGGTCAGTACCTGAGTTAATCTGGCAGTCCACCCACAACCCAATACTGGACCTGTTGAAATTTGGGGCCTGACTCTGTTCTGCATGTCCCCAGCTGTTGAGTGGGCATCTGCTACTCCTTGCTTCCTTGTGATTCACTAGCTTGGATCTGTAGGTACTTGGTGGGCAGCGCCCGACTGCGCTCTGCCCAGATGCCAGCTCTTCCGCTGGGGTAGCCAGTGGGGAGTCAGCCTCTGGACAAGAGGATAGGGGAGGGCAGAGGCCAACTGCGCTCTGCCCAGATGCCAGCTCTTCCGCTGGGGTAGCCTGTGGGAAGTCCGGCTCTGGAGAAGAGGATAGGGGAGGGCAGAGGCCGACTGCGCTCTGCCCAGATGCCAGCTCTTCCGCTGGGGTAGCCTGTGGGAAGTCCAGCTCTGGAGAAGAGGATAGGGGAGGGCAGAGGCCGACTGCGCTCTGCCCAGATGCCAGCTCTTCCGCTGGGATGGGGTCAGGGAATCCTGCCCCCAGGACCTTGTTGCGGATCAGCTGTGGAGAGGAGGGATCGTTTACCTCCTCCTCCTGGCATTCCTGCAGGGTTGGTGGGGATCCGTACCTGCCATCCAGCATCCCGGTAGGCCTGGTGCAGAGACTGCGGTCCCATCTGCACCATCAGAGTTAGGGGTGCTGTCCCCCTGTGGTTGGGGAGAGAGACCGGTTGTCTCCTCTCCCTTCAAAGTACACTGCCACTGGGGAGTGAGACCAACTGTCTCCACTATCCGTGATGCTGGTTGTTGCAGGGGTGAGGGACCGACCATCTCCTCCCCCTGGACTCCCAGTGGCAGTTGGGGATCTGGGCCGCCTCCCCAGCCACCCTGTTGGGCCGGTGGAGTGACTACGGTCCCATCTCCACCTGCCGACTGGGGTTCCTCCCAGTACCAGTCTATGAAGTCCCCTACCTCCACAGTTGGTGAGGAAGTAGGGGATACCTCAGCTGTGACTTGCCAGGGGTAAGGCTGCAGGTCTGGGCCTGGTATCCAACTGTCTTGTATCTTGCTCTGGGCTTGAATGGAGCGAAACAACTGTTGATAATCTTGCTCCAGCTCCCACTCCCTTTGGACCAGAAAGGTCAGATCTGCCCTCACCCCACTAGTTGTAGGCCAATTGTGCAAGTCCCCCCTGTAGTCAGTAATGTCCCAAAATCTAGATTCTTCTGTGCTCCCAAAGTCAATGTCTTCAAAAGACTCCCACAATAACCCAGGGCAATTATATTCCTCACCTTCGGGCTTGGCGTACTCTTCCATCCATGGAGACTGTTGTACTGTGTCCCACCATAGTGCTTGGTAAGCGTCATCCAGCCAGGTTTCCTGCCATACCAGTGTCTCGAGCTTTGACACCCACTCCGTCAATGGTTGCTCTCCCAGTAGAGGTAGTCGCAGCGCCAATCGCATTTGTAATCCCTGCTCCTCACTGGGAAGACTCTCACCCCTCCGACGCTGCACGTCCTCCAGGGCCTGGTGCCATACGCCTTTCCGCTCGGCATCCCTGTAATCCGGGTGATTTTCCTCATGGAATGCTGTGCAGGAACCAATGGCATCCATATTGCTGTAGCCAGGGGCGCTGTACGGATACTAGCGTTGCCCTCAATATACTCCACGAACGGTGTTTCCGAGCTGCTTCTCCTCACACTAGGACGCCATCCCACTGCTTGCCACCAATGTAACGGAACGCCTAGCACCCCGACCGGGTACCTCCGTTGATAGATGCTCCTAGTGCTTCCAGAGGACTCCAAGCACTCCACTTGACACCGTCAGTACTGCAGACCCCACGAACTGCCGAAGCTTGGTGGAGGTCTCGCCGTCTCCTACCCACCCTGGACCTACACCAAGGCTCCAGGCTCCAGTGGGTGAACCTCTCCTAAATGCAGAGACAGGAACCAGGAACAAGCTCTTACAAGAGCTTATACTCAGGGGAGTATTATGATATAGCAATCCCCAAGAGTGTAGTTATCCCATCCCCCAAACATGAGCCAAGACTTCATAAAGGGGCAAAGCAGGAACTCTTTAATGGGTTATTTTTCAGCCTTTTATGCTGGTCTCCTAGCAAGGGACACTCCCCCTGGGGCCCTTGTAAAAGACTGTGACAGTTTATATTTTAGCCAATCACATACATTTACAGTATTGAAACCCTCCCAGCAATTGTACACAAAATCCCCTTTCCTCTGTCTGTAACGCAATCAACAAAATACAATGAGCATTGTCTGAGACGCAATTAACTAACACACTGGCATTGTCTGAGACGGAATCCACAAAATACAATTACCAAACGTAATGGGCTAACTTAATCACTAACAGACAGAAAACACACATTTTTCCCAACACACAGAAAACACCTCAAAAACCCACACATCCCCATAATGTATACATCCATGGATAGCTCTGATCTGGGTGAACACCATATACCTAAAAATCACCCAGATCCGAGCAGGGGTTCCCGAATTCCATGGAAGTCACATTTGGCTGGCCGCAAGCATGGCTTTCCTGCCCAAAACAGTTCCACAGATTTAAGCTGTGCGGCCGGTCTGTCTTCTCCTTCAAAGTTAGTATGGGCCATAATCCTGGGGCAGGAGGCTGGCAAACAGCCCCCTCCAAAACACCGTGGCTAGGTTGGTTTCGCCACAGTACTATTCCTATCAGTTTAATCCCTGTTACGTCCCCTATCAGGGGACGTGTATGGAATAGATTTTAGGAACCGGGAGATGGAAAAAGATGCTTGGTCGGTCCTCTTAATTCCAATTTGGGGCACTGCGCGTGCGCTGTGTAATGTACTGTGCAATCCCAATATGTGTGGTGTGTTAAGTAGTACTATTCCTATCAGTTTAATCCCTTGTCCCCCATCAGGGGACTTGTATATGGAATCGATTTTAGGAACCGGGAGATGGAAAAAGATGCTTGGTCGGTCCTCCTACTTCAAATTTGGGGCACTGCGCGTGCAATCTAATGTGCCACCAGATATGAGTGGTGTGTTAAGTAGTACTATTCCTATTAGTTTAATCCCTGTTACGTCCCCTATTAGGGGACGTGTATGGAATAGATTTTAGACAACCGTAAAGAGTTGTCAATAGTTGACACACTCATGACATAAATTTTATACCTCTATGCGTCAATCTTGGTGTAGTTATGACTGAGCTCGTGCGTACGTTTGGGAGATTGCAGGCGATGGGGGTTTTTCAAAGCCTATGGTCGTGCTGAGGTAGTTCAGTGACAGTTAAGTGACCCAGAAAACAATGATTCCGCAGTGTGGGCCCATTGTTGGCCTAGTAGGCTTTAATGATCACCTTGGATGATCACAAAGAAAATTTATGTTTTTTCTATGCAAAATTATCCAGCCAATCGCTTTTGGTCCGTTCACAATGAAGCAACGACCTTATCATCTGGGGTGTGCCAACATTGCCATTGCCAACACACTTATAGAGGTGGTCACTTCATTGTGATACGCAAGCCCCTTCACCACAACAAGGTAACGATCACGAAGGGGAATTGACACATGTATGTGCCTTTTTTTTGTTTGGTTTTTGAAGCCACAGTGCAGCACCAGAGGCCAGAAAAATTAGGCATGTACACATGCCTGAAAAATTAGCTATTGTTGCAGTAGCACCGGCCAGAAAAATTTATGTTTGTTTCCCAGGCAGAAAGTGCCCTAAAATATTGCGGCTTGAACCCTAGTTGGTGGCGGATAAGTCACGCAAGTCATCCGGCATTCAGAGATAAAATACAGCAGCATGTGGACAATTTTTAGCCCAAGGCAGCTCATCTCATCAAGCCTTTTTTAGTCGAATGTATCGCCCACTGTCAGTCCCTTTGGGATCCATCCCTCATTCATCTTAATAAAGGTGAGGTAATCTAGAATTTTTTGACCTAGGCGACTTCTCTTCTCAGTGAAAATACCTCCTGCTGCACTGAAGGTCCTTTCTGACAGGACACTTGAAGCGGGGCAGGCCAGAAGTTCTATCGCAAATTGGGATAGCTCAGGCCACAGGTCAAGCCTGCACACCCAGTAGTTAAGGGGTTCATCACTCCTCAGAGTGTCGAGATCTGCAGTTAAGGCGAGGTAGTCTGCTACCTGTCGGTCAAGTCGTTCTCTGAGGGTGGACCCCGAAGGGCTGTGGCTATGCGTAGGACTTAAAAAGCTCTGCATGTCCTCCATCAACAACACGTCTGTAAAGCGTCCTGTCCTTGCCGGCGTGGTCGTGGGAGGAGGAGGATTTCTGTCATCTCTTCCCCTGTTAGATTCCCGTTGTGCTGTGACATTACCCTTATACGCTGTGTAAAGCATACTTTTTAATTTATTTTGGAACTGCTGCCTCCTTTCCGACTTGTGGTAATTCGGTAACATTTCAGGCACTTTCTGATTATACCGGGGGTCTAGTAACGTGGACACCCAGTACAGGTCGTTCTCCTTCAGCTTTTTTATATGAGGGTCCCTCAACAGGCATGACAGCATGAAAGACCCCATTTGCACAAGGTTGGATGCCGAGCTACTCATGCCCCGTTGCTCGTCCTCAGTGATCTCACTGAAGGTATGTTCTTCCCCCCAGCCACGTACAACACCACGGGTACTAGATAGGTGACAACGAGCACCCTGGGATGCCTGTTGTGGTTGGTCTTCCTCCTCCTCCTCAAAGCCACATTCCTCCTCTGACTCCTCTTCTTCACAATCCTCTTCCAGCGTTGCCGCAGGTCCAGCAAGTGATGCTGATAAGGCTGTTTCTGGTGGTGACCACAACCCTCTTCCTCTTCACGCTCATCTACGGCCTGATCCAGCACTCTTCGCAGGGCATGCTCCAGGAAGAAAACAAATGGTATGATGTCGCTGATGGTGCCTTCGGTGTGACTGACTAGGTTTGTCACCTCCTCAAAAGGACGCATGAGCCTACAGGCATTGCGCATGAGCGTCCAGTAATGTGGCAAAAAAATTCCCAGCTCCGCAGAGGCTGTCCTAGCACCCCGGTCATACAAATACTCGTTGAAGGCTTTTTCTTGTTGGAGCAGGCGGTCGAACATTAGGAGTGTTGAATTCCAACGTGTCGGGCTGTCGCAAATCAAGCGCCTCACTGGCATGTTGTTTCGCCGCTAGAAATCTGAAAAGTGCGCCATGGCCGTGTAGGAACGCCTGAAATGGCCACACACCTTCCTGGCCTGCTTCAGGACGTCCTGTAAGCCTGGGTACTTATGCACAAAGCGTTGTACGATCAGATTACACACATGTGTCAACTTGCCCAAATTCAATGCCGCCAACAAATTGCTTCCGTTGTCACAGACCACTTTGCCGATCTCCAGTTGGTGCGGAGTCAGCCACTGATCCACCTGTGCGTTCAGGGCGGACAGTAGTGCTGGTCCGATGTGACTCTCTGCTTTCAGGCAAGTCAACCCCAAGACGGCGTGACACTGCCGTATCCGGGATGTGGAATAGCCCCTTGTGGGGAGCTGGGGGGGGGGGGTGCCGTTGATGTGGAGCAAGACGCAGCAGCAGAAGAGGACTCAGCCGAGGAGGTTATGGAAGAGGATGGAGTAGGAGGAGTAGAGGAGGTGGCAGCAGGCCTGCATGCAAGTCGTGGCGGTGTCACCAACTCCTCAGCAGGTTTACCCAATGCGCAGTGTAGGTGATGTACCTGCCCTGACCGTGCTTTGCAGACCAGGTATCAGTGGTCAGATGGACCCTTGCCCCAACACTGTGTGCCAGACATGCCATTACTTCCTTTTGCACAATCGAGTACAGGTTGGGGATTGCCTTTTGTGCAAAGAAATTTCGGCCGGGTACCTTCCACTACAGTGTCCCAATAGCTACAAATTTTTTGAAGGCCTCAGACTCCACCAGCTTGTATGGTAAAAGCTGGCGGGCTAAGAGTCCAGACAAACCAGCTGTCAGACGCCGGGCAAGGGGGTGACTTTGTGACATTGGCTTCTTACGCTTAAACATGTCCTTGACAGACACCTGACTTTGGGCAGATGAGCAGGAGCTGCTCAAGGTGAGAGACGGAGTGGCGGATGGTTGAGAGGGGGCAAGGAGGACAGCAGTGGTTGACGTGGCTGAAGATGCTGGACCAGGAGGAGGATGGCGGCTTTGAGTTTGTGTGCTGCTTGTACTCATGTGTTGATTCCATAGGCGTTTGTGATGTGCGATCATGTGCCTTCACAAAGCAGTTGTGCATCACTCATTTCTTCCAACTGATGTGTAAATAACTCCTCTGACAGATCAAGTAAAGCGGCTGTGGTGCTAGTGTTGGTGGTGGCGGCAGGCGGGCGAGTGGTAACTTGAGAGGTGCCCGAAGCTGAACTGGAGGAGGATGGTGCGTCAAGGTTCTGAGCGGAAGCTGTACAAGATTGGGTGTCCTGTGTTAGCCAGTCAACTATGTCCTCCGAACTTTTCGAGTTCAGGGTACGTGGCCTCTGAACACTGGGCATTATTCTAGGGCCAAAGGGAATCACAGCACCACGACGGCCCCTGCGGGGTGGCCTGCCTCTGCCTGTCATTTTTTTTAGATTCGTTAAGTTGTACTATGCGTGCAAGCTACTGTGACACCAGATATGAGTTGCGCTGGTGACACTATGCACTTGCAGCTGGGCCTTAAACACACAAACACGTGTGTGCAACTGACTGCTATTTATTCACAGTCAAAATTGTTGTTTTTATTTAAATGGAATCGAATGTGACACCAGATATGAATGGCGCTGAAGTGACACTATGGACTTGCAGCTGGGCCTTAAACATACAAACACGTGTGTGCAACTGACTGCTATTTATTCACAGTCAAAATTGTTGTTTTTATTTAAATGGAATCGAATGTGACACCAGAAATGAATGGCGCTGAAGTGACACTATGGACTTGCAGCTGGGCCTTAAACACACAAAACGTGTGTGCAACTGACTGCTATTTATTCACAGTCAAAATTGTTGTTTTTATTTAAATGGAATCGAATGTGACACCAGATATGAGTTGCGCTGAAGTGACACTATGCGCTTGCAGCTGGGCCTTAAACACACAAACATGTGTGTGCAACTGACTGCTATTTATTCACAGTCAAAATTGTTGTTTTTATTTAAATCGCATTGCGATTACAACTTAGATCTGAGTTCCTGATGTTTGTATTGCTAGAATTGACGAATATAACGAATATAGCACTATATCCTCAATCTTCGTTATATTCTAGCAATATAACAACCATTAGGAATTCAGCTCTAAGTTGAATTCTTAATGCGATTCATATAACCTGTATTAATCGCATTGCGATTACAACTTAGTCAAATTTGTGACACTGCAGCTTCCGAATGAATCTAAAATGGATGCTGTCCAGGAGGTGGGAGGGTCTATGAAGCTTATTGGCTGGAATGTGTCTGCTGACTGTGAGGTAAAGGGTCAAAGTTTACATAATGATGACGAATAGGGGGCGGAACGAACATCGCATATGTTCGCCCGCCGCGGCGAACGCGAACAAGACATGTTCGCCGGGAACTATACGCCAGCGAATAGTTCGGGACATCTCTATTGAGGGACCCTCGTATAAAAAGGCTGAAGGAGAACGACCTGTACTGGGTGGCCATGCTACTAGACCCCCGGTATAAGCAGAAAGTGGCTGAAATGTTACCAAATTACCGGAAGTCGGAAAGGATGCAGCAGTTCCAAAACAAGTTAAAAAGTATGCTTTACACAGCGTATAAGGGTGATGTCACAGCACAACGGGAATCTAACAGGGGAAGAGGTGAAAGTAATCCATCTCCTCCCACGACCACGCCGGCAAGGACAGGACGCTTTACAGACGTGTTGTTGATGGAGGACATGCAGAGCTTTTTAAGTCCTACGCATCGCCACAACCCTTCGGGGTCAATCCTCAGAGAACGACTCGACCGACAGGTAGCAGACTACCTCGCCTTAACTGCAGATATTGACACTCTGAGGAGCGATGAACCCCTTGACTACTGGGTGTGCAGGCTTGACCTGTGGCCTGAGCTATCCCAATTTGCGATAGAACTTCTGGCCTGCCCCGCTTCAAGTGTCCTGTCAGAAAGGACCTTCAGTGCAGCAGGAGGTATTGTCACTGAGAACAGAAGTCGCCTAGGTCAAAAAAGTCTAGATTACCTCACCTTTATTAAGATGAATGAGGCATGGATCCCGAAGGGACTGACAGTGGGCGATACATTTGACTAAAAAAGGCCTGATGAGATGAGATGCCTTGGGCTAAAAATGGTCCACATGCTGCTGTATTTTATCTTTGCATGCCGGATGACTTGCGTGACTTCTCCGCCACCAACTAGGGTTCAAGCCGCAATGTTTTAGTGCACTTTCTGCCTGGAAAACATCAATATTTCCGTAGCAGCGGCTGCAACAATACCAAATTTTTCAGGCATGTGTACATGCCTAATTTTTCTGGCCTCTGGTGCTGCACTGTGGCTGCAAAAAAAAATGCACATACATGTGTCAATTCCCCTTCGTGATCATTACCTTGTTGTGGTGAAGGGGCTTGCGTATCACAATGAAGCGATCACCTCTATGAGTGTGTTGGCAATGGCAATGTTGGCACACCCCAGATGAGATAAGGTCGTTGCTTCATTGTGAACAGACCAAAAGCGATCGGCTGGATAATTTTGTATAGAAAAAACATGAATTTTCTTTGTGATCATCTAAGGTGATCATTAAAGCCTACTAGGCCAACAATGGGCCCACACTGCAGAATCATTGTTTTCTGGGTCACTTAACTGTCACTGAACTACCTCAGCACGACTATAGGCTTTGAAAAACCCCCATCGCCTGCAATCTCCCAAATGTGCGCATGAGCACAGTCATCACTACATCAAGATTGACGCATAGAGAAATAAAATTTATGTCATGAGTGTGTCAACTATTGACAACTCTTTGCGGTTGTCTAAACTCTATTCCATACACGTCCCCTGATAGGGGACGTAACAGGGATTAAACTGATAGGAATAGTAATACTTAACATACCACTCATATCTGGTAGCACAGTAAATTGCACGGCGCACGCGCAGTGCCCCAAATTGGAAGTAAGAGGACCGACCAAGCATCTTTTTCCATCTCCCGGTTCCTAAAATCTATTCCATACACCGGCCCCTGATAGGGGATGTAACAGGGATTAAACTGATAGGAATAGTACTACTTAACATAACACTCAAATTGGGATTGCATAGTACATTGCACAGCGCACGTGCAGTGCCCCAAATTGGAAGTAAGAGGACCAACCAAGCATCTTTTTCCATCTCCCGGTTCCTAAAAACTATTCCATACACGTCCCCTGATAGGGGACGTAACAGGGAGTAAACTGATAGGAATAGTACTACTTAACATACCACTCATATCTGGTAGCACAGTAAATTGCACGGCGCACGCGCAGTGCCCCAAATTGGAAGTAAGAGGACCGACCAAGCATCTTTTTCCATCTCCCGGTTCCTAAAATCTATTCCATACACCACATTGGCCCCTGATAGGGGACAAAACAGAGATTAAACTGGTAAGAACAGATTTTTTTTATAAAAAAAAAAGAGGACAGCCTCTGCAGAGCTGGGTATTTTTTGGCCGCGTTACTGAACGCTCATGCACAATGGCTGTAGGCTCATGCGTCCTTTTGCGGAGGTGACAAACCTGGTCAGTCAAAACCAAGGCAACATCATCGACCTCATCCCATATGCGTTTTTTCTGGGGCGTGCCCTGCGAAGAGTGCTGGATCAGGCCGTAGATGAGCATGAAGAGGAAGAGTTGTGGTCACCATCACCACCAGAAGCAGCCTTGTCGTCGTCGATTGCTGGACCTGCGGCAACGCAGAGAGGGGAGTCTGAAGAAGAGGAGTCAGAGGAGGAAGGTGGCTTTGAGGAGGTGGCAGACCAACCACAGCAGGGGTCCCAGGGGGCTTGTTGTCACCTTTCGGGGACCCTTGGTGTTGTACGTGGCTGGGTGGAGGAAGAGACCTTCAATTGCGTCAGTGAGGACAAGGAACGGGACATGGCTAGCTTGGTATCCAATCTTGTGCAAATGGGGAGTTTGCGGTTGTGCAAATGGACTGTTTGCGGTTGTTTGCGGTGCTTTAAACTGGGAGTTTGGTCTGTCAGAGTTTGGTCTGTCACTGTGAAGCGGGCGTAACCCTTACACTACCTGATTGATACAACATCATAACTGATGTTTTAAAGCACGTTATTCCAAACAATTTAGGAATGTTAGGTGATTTATGCCCTTTATGGATTAAAACGCGACTCTGCGTCAACTACGTAATTTTCCATGGGAGTTTTGCCATGGATCCCCCTCCGGCATACCACAGTCCAGGTGTTAGTCCCCTTGAAACAACTTTTTCATCACTATTGTGGCCAGAAAGAGTCCCTGTGGGTTTTAAAATTCGCCTGCCCATTGAAGTCTATGGTGGTTCGCCCGGTTCGCCCGTTCGCGAACATTTGCGGAAATTTGCGTTCGCCGTTCGCAAACGGAAAATTTTATGTTCGCGACATCTCTATTTCAGAATGATAAAAACAGGAATTAAACTACTATATTGTAAGATACTAGCAGAAGGACCCGGCTTCGCACGGGTATATTTCATCTATTTCATTTAATGTTTGCGTGTGTCGTTTTAAGATATCGACAGTATCCCCCATAACAATAACCTCTACCGCACCCCGCACCCTTAACAGTGAACTCCACTGCCCACCACCCCTTAACACTGACCCCCCCACAGTGCCCCACCTCCCCAGCAGCCCATCCTCTTAACTTTGACCTTCACAGCAGCTCGCCCCATTAACAGTGAGTTTCACAGCACCCCACTACCTTGACAGTGACCAATTTAGGGGCCTGCCCACTTAACAGTGAGTTATACAGCACCCCGCCCCTTAACACTGACCTCCATAGGGGACCGTCCCCTTATCTGGGATCTCCACTGTTCCTTGCCCCCTTAACAGAGACGTCCATAGCACCCGTCCCTTTAACAGTGACTGTCACAGTACCCTGTTCCCTTAACAGTGACCTCCACAGTACGCCGCTCCCTTAACAGTAACCTCCACAGCAGCTGCCCCTTTAACAGTGACCTCCACAGTGCCCTTCCCCCTTAACAGTAACATCCACAGTGAACACCCCTTTAACAGTGACCTCCACAGTCCTCACCCCTTTAACAGTGAGCTTCACAGCAGCTGCCTCTTTAATAGTGGCCACTGCCCCTTAACAGTGACCTCCTGTCACGAGGGTGTCAAGAACCACGCCTGACTCCGTTATACCCGGGGTCAGGAAGTCGCAGCGGTTGCCTGCACACTCTATGTAAGATAGAGCTGTTTCCTTATGGTAGCTTTCTGGGTTTGCTTTGCAAACCCTTTTGGCTCACTCAGGGATCCGTAGCTCCTTCTCCTCAGCTGTTCCTTGTCCAGCACTCCCAAACCTCCTTATATTCCCCTCTCACACTTCTCTGGTTGCCAGATATAGAGCTTCCTGCCTGGACATCTATTCTGACCCTCTGGAGCTGTGTTGCTGCGTTCTCTGGTAGTTGGTCCAGAACGCTACCCTCCGGATCCCTATTGGACCTTTGTGGTCTATTGTGGTCGCCCACCTGGGTGTATGTGTTTGTCTCTTTTGTCTGTCCTCTCCCTGGTGTTTCCCTCTTAGTGACAGTGGTGCGGACTAGCAATCCCACCGGCCCTTTCACTATCTAGGGCTCATTTTAGGGAAAACCAGGGTTTAGGCACGTGATCGCCGCATGGGTGAGGAACCCGTCTAGGGACGTCAGGGCAGTCAGGTGCCAGCCGCAAGGTGAGTTAGGGGTCACCACCTTTCCCTCTCCCTTGGGCAGGGCTTTCCCTTTTTCCTCCCTGTGCGTGACGCCGGTCATTACATTATATCTGGCCCTTATTTTGTGTAGGTAAAAAAAAAAAAAATATTAATATTTTTTTTTACCTACTTAGAATCCAGTATGGATCAAATTGCTGCTCTGTCCAAACAATTTCATGGCCTGTCTTTGGAGGTGGCAGGATTGAAGGCGTCGGTCCTCCAGCAACAGCAGCAATTACAACTGACCGCAAGCCCAGCGGTTGCTACTGGTAACCAGGTTGTTGCGGAACCCAAGGTCCCTCTCCCTGACAGATTTTCTGGGGGAAGGGACAAGTTTTTGACATTCCGTGAGGCCTGTAAATTATATTTTAAACTGCGCCCTTTCTCCTCTAATGAAGAACAGCGGGTGGGGGTTGTTATTTCCCTGCTGCAGGGGGACTCGCAGTCCTGGGCGTTCTCTTTACCCACTGATTCCCAGGCTCTTCGGTCAGTGGATGAGTTTTTCGGGGCCTTGGGTCTCATATATGACGACCCTGACCGAGTCGCACTGGCTGAATCAAGATTACGGAGACTCTTACAAGGAGAGCGGCCGGTATAGGAGTATTGCTCTGAATTCCGTAGGTGGGCTACGGATACCCAATGGAACGACCCGGCTCTCAGGAGTCAGTTCTGCTCTGGGTTATCCGAAAGGGTTAAGGATGCGCTTGCATTATATGAGACCCCCTTTTCCCTTGATGCCGTTATGTCCCTTTCTATCCGAATAGATAGACGCCTTAGGGACAGGTTGAAAAAACCAGAGCAATTGGTAACCCCTCCCAAGCAGCAGTTAGTCTGTACGGACTTAGACGAGCCTATGCAGCTAGGAGGAACTACTCGTCAGGTCCGTCCTCCTGAGGCTCGCCATAGGCGTGGGGTTTGTATTTTTTGTGGGGAGAGGGGTCATTTCATTAATGTCTGTCCTTCTTTCCTCAGAAACAAAAGACCGTCGGAAAACTACTAACCCCAGGCTGTGTGGAGGATGTCAGCCGGGGGTATACGTTTCCTCCATACGTACATCGCAATTTGTGTTGCCAGCGGTTATTGTTTTTGGTGATAAGACGGAGACTATTTCTTTCTTTCTAGACAGTGGAGCAGGGGTAAATTTGATAGATGCCCATTTTGCCCGCACTATGGGTTTGTCTCTCTGTACGCTACAGAGACCTATTCCCATATTCGCTATTGATTCTGCTCCTCTGTCTCAGAGAAACCTCACCCACATTGTTAATAATTTACACCTTCGGGTAGGGGACCACCATAACGAGATGCTTTCATGTTATGTTCTGGAGGGGCTTCCCACTCCGGTAGTGCTGGGTCTTCCCTGGTTGGTAGCGCACAATCCAGTGGTGGATTGGCAGGCCAGAGAGATATTGGAGTGGAGTGAGCAGTGCAGAGAAAATTGCTTAAATAGCAATTGCTTAGTCGCCTCCATAACTACCCTACCTACATTTATTTCGGATTTTGAGGATGTTTTTTCTGAAAAGGGTTGTCAGAAGTTACCACCTCATTGTCCTTATGATTGCCCGGTTAACCTTATTCCCGGCGCAAAATTACCCAAGACCAGGTTATATAATCTTTCGGGTCCAGAGAGACAAGCCATGAAAGATTATATCTCCGAGAGCTTGGCTAAGGGACACATCAGACCCTCTTCTTCACCCGTGGCTGCAGGGTTTTTCTTCGTTAAAAAGAAAGATGGGGGCCTGCGTCCTTGCCTAGATTTTCGCGAATTAAATCGGATAACCATCCGAGACCCATACCCTCTTCCTCTCATTCCTGACCTGTTTAACCAGATTGCGGGTGCTAGGTGGTTCTCCAAACTTGATCTTAGGGGGGCCTACAATCTGATTCGTATTAAGGAGGGGGATGAGTGGATGACAGCTTTTAACACCCCTGAGGGGCATTATGAAAATCTAGTTATGCCTTTCGGTCTGACCAATGCTCCTGCCGTCTTTCAACATTTCGTTAATGCCATTTTTAGTCATCTAATCGGCAGGTTTGTGGTAATATACCTAGATGATATTTTAATTTATTCGTCTGATCTGAGAACACATGAGGTGCATGTCAGACAAGTACTGCAGGTCCTACGGACGAATAAATTATATGCTAAAATTGAAAAATGTGTCTTCGCCGTTCAGGAGATACAATTCCTAGGTTATTTTTTATCTGCTTCAGGTTTCCGTATGGATCCTAGGAAGGTCCAGGCAATTTTAGATTGGGATCTTCCTGAGAACCTCAAAGCACTACAACGGTTCTTGGGCTTCGCGAATTTCTATAGGAAATTCATTAAAAATTATTCACTTATTGTAAAACCCCTTACTGACATGACTAGGAAGGGGACTGATTTTTCTAAATGGTCTGACGCCGCTAAAGTTGCTTTTTCCTCTCTAAAAGAGAGGTTTACCTCAGCACCTGTACTAGTCCAACCTGATGTCTCTCAGCCTTTTATTGTTGAAGTCGATGCGTCAGAGGTGGGAGTGGGGGCGGTGCTGTCTCAGGGTCCGTCTCCTGGCAAATGGCGTCCTTGTGCTTTCTTTTCTAAAAAACTATCTGCAGCAGAAAAGAACTACGATATTGGCAATAGGGAACTGTTAGCTATTAAACTTGCGTTTGAGGAGTGGCGTCACTTTTTAGAGGGGGCAGTCCACCCCGTCACTGTGATTACGGACCACAAAAATCTTCTGTACCTCGAATCAGCTAAGCGTCTCACCCCTAGACAGGCTAGGTGGTCGCTATTTTTTACCAGGTTTAACTTTGTGATTACCTATCGTCCTGGGGCAAAGAATACCAAGGCTGATGCACTATCTCGTTGTTTCCCTGGAGGGGGTAATGTGAGTGATCCGGTGCCCATTCTTCAAAGAGGAGTGGTTGTTTCTGCAGTACACTCCGTTCTGGAGGGGAAGGTGTTAGAGGCCCAGGGGGACGCCCCGGTCTCTTGCCCCTCAGAGAAATTGTTTGTACCGTTGAACCTACGTTTCGAATTATTAAAGGAAAATCATAATTCGGCACTTGCTGGGCACCCGGGTAGTAAAGCAACCTTGGAGCTATTGTCTTGTAGTTTTTGGAGGCCAAGGTTGCGTCAGGATGTATTGGATTTTGTGTCTTCTTGTTCTACCTGTGTGCGCGCAAAAGTTTCACATACACGTCCTGCAGGGTCTCTATTACCACTCGTCATTCATTCCCAATAGACTGTGGACACATCTGTCAATGGATTTTATCACTGACTTACCTTTGTCTGCGGGTAAAACAGTTATTTTGGTAGTAGTGGACAGGTTTAGCAAAATGGTACACTTCATTGCGTTACCTGCACTACCTAATGCTAAGACTCTTGCTCAGGTATTCGTCAGTGAAATCGTGAAGCTTCACGGGGTCCCCTCCGATGTTGTTTCAGATCGGGGTACCCAGTTTATTTCTAAATTTTGGAAAGCTTTTAGTTCCCGTTTGGGGGTACACTTGTCCTTTTCCTCAGCTTTCCATCCTCAGTCGAATGGACAGACTGAGCGTACCAACCAAAACCTTGAGACATATTTAAGATGTTTTGTGTCTGAAAACCAAGAGTTGTGGTCATCATATTTACTGTTAGCTGAGTTTGCCATAAATAATCATCATCAGGAATCCACTGGCAAGTCACCATTTCTTGGTGCATATGGTTTTCATCCCAATTCTGTACTTTCAAAGAGGGGGGGTCTTCTGGGGTTCCCAGGTTTTCGTCATCTCTTTCATCGGTATGGCAGAAGGTGCAAGCTAGCTTGAAAAATATGGGAGGTAAATACAAATGCATGGCTGATAAGAGACGGTCGCCAGGTCCGGACCTAGGAGTGAATGACTATGTGTGGTTGTCTACTAGGAAAATTAAATTGAAGGTTCCCTCTTGGAAACTGGGTCCTAGGTTTATTGGCCCTTACAAAATTGTAGCCATCATCAACCCCGTGGCTTTTCGCCTGGAGTTACCTCAGACTTTTAAAATTCATAATGCTTTTCATAAGTCGTTACTCAAAAAATATGTTCCACCTCTAGAACCGTCACCGCTGCCACCCCCTCCTGTTGTCGTGGATGGTAATCTAGAATTTCAGATATCCAAAATTGTTAATTCTCATCGGGTCCGCCGCTCTCTTCAATATCTGGTGCATTGGAGAGGTTACGGTCCCGAGAAAAGAATGTGGGTTCCTGCGTCTGAGGTAAACGCCGACAGGCTAGTTCGGGTTTTTCATGCCTCTCATCCTGAGAGACCTGGTCCTGAGTGTCCGGAGACCCCTCGTAGAGAGGGGGGTACTGTCACGAGGGTGTCAAGAACCACGCCTGACTCCGTTATACACGGGGTCAGGAAGTCGCAGCGGTTGGCTGCACGCTCTATGTAAGATAGGGCTGTTTCCTTATGGTAGCTTTCTGGGTTTGCTTTGCAAACCCTTTTGGCTCACTCAGGGATCCGTAGCTCCTTCTCCTCAGCTGTTCCTTGTCCAGCACTCCCAAACCTCCTTATATTCCCCTCTCACACTTCTCTGGTTGCCAGATATAGAGCTTCCTGCCTGGACATCTATTCTGACCCTCTGGAGCTGTGTTGCTGCGTTCTCTGGTAGTTGGTCCAGAACGCTACCCTCCGGATCCCTGTTGGACCTTTGTGGTCTATTGTGGTCGCCCACCTGGGTGTATGTGTTTGTCTGTTTTGTCTGCCCTCTCCCTGGTGTTTCCCTCTTAGTGACAGTGGTGCAGACTAGCGATCCCACCGGCCTGTTCACTACCTAGGTTTAGGCACGTGATCGCCGCACGGGTGAGGAACCCGTCTAGGGACGTCAGGGCAGTCAGGTGCCAGCCGCAAGGTGAGTTAGGGGTCACCACCTTTCCCTCTCCCTTGGGCAGGGCTTTCCCTTTTTCCTCCCTGTGCGTGACGCCGGTCATTACACCTCCACAGCGCCCTGCCCCTTTAAGGCTAGGGCTACATAACAACATGTGCCACGCAACATTTTGGTGCACCAATGTCACGCAACAATTTTTATAATGATAGGCTATGGTGTTGCACTGCGACATGCGATATGCTGCAACTGCGACACAAGTTGCAAAAAATCCATCAAAGATGGATTTTTCTGTGACTGTCCCGTCGCAGCACGTCGCATGTCGCAGTGTAACACCATAGACTATTATTATAAAAATGTTGCGTAGCCCTAGCCTAAAGCTGACCTACAGCAGTGAAGAAAAATGGCTGGGCTGTTATGTAAACTTGGAGTAAAACTGTGTATATTGCAGTTGGGATGTGAAGAGAAAAACTTGCAGGCTTGTATTGACTAATGCAGGTCATTTTTTGGTAATATCTCAGGAACGGTACGTCCTAGAGAGCTGAGAGCTGGTCTAAAACCTTCCCGGACACCTGAAGTACCTGTGTGCGAAATTTGGTGAAGATCAGTTCAGTCATTTGGTCGCGCATAAAGAACAGACAGACTTCCCGATAGACAGATCAAAACTTATATATAGAGACTAGCAGAAAGACCCGGCTTCGAAATGGTATATTTCATCTATTTCATTTTATGTTTCCGTGTGTCGCAAAAAGATATCGACAGTTTCCCCAATAACAGTGACCTCTACAGTACCTGCCCATTTAACAATGACCTCCACAATGGCTGCCCCTTTAACATTGACCTCCACAGTGGCCTCCCCTTTAACATTGACCTCCACAGTGCCTGCCCCTTTAACAGTGACCTCTGCAGTGCCTGCCCCTTTAACAGTGACCTCTGCAGTGCCCGCCCCTTTAACAGTGACCGCCCCTTTAGCATTGACCACCCCTTTAACAGTGACCTTCTTAGTGGCCGCCCCTTTAACAGTGACTTCCACAGTGCCCGCCCCTTTAAAAGTGACTTTCACAGTTACTGCCCCTTTAACAGTGACTTTCACAGTGATCGTTACTTCAACAGTGACTTTCACAGTGACTGCCCCTTTAACAGTGACTTTCACAGTGACCGCCCCTTTAACAGTGACTTTCACAGTGACCGCCCCTTTAACAGTGACTTTAACAGTGACCGTTCCTTTAACCACTTAGGGACCGGGCTCATTTTCACCTTAAGGACCAGGCCATTTTTTGCAAATCTGACCAGTGTCAATTTATGTGGTGATAACTTTAAAACGCTTTGACTTATCCAGGCCATTCTGAGATTGTTTTTTCGTCACATATTGTACTTCATGACTCTGGTAAAATGGAGTAAAAAAATATCATTTTTATTTATAAAAAATTACCAAATTTACCCAAAATTTTGAAAAATGTGCACATTTTTAAGTTTCAATTTCTCTACTTCTATAATACATAGTAATACCTACAAAAATAGTTATTACTTTACATTCCCCATATGTCTACCTCATGTTTGGATCATTTTGGGAATGACATTAAATTTTTTGGGGATGTTACAAGGCTTAGAAGTTTAGAAGAAAATCTTGAAAGTTTTCTGACATTTTCAAAAACCCAATTTTTAGGGACCAGTTCAGGTCTGAAGTCACTTTGCGGGGCTAACTTAATAGAAACTGAAAGGATTTGGACCTTTCTGGTCCCCACGACAACCTTGGTTTGAGACACTGACGTCAGGAGAGATGTTTCTCAGTTGGCAATAACAGACACGCACACAGGCAATCACTGAGAAACACTCTAATTTTATTATGCTATAGCTTGGCCTTATATAGTCAGCAGAAAAGTTTGCATAACAACAGCGTTAAACCAATCATAAATGATAAACATTGGTGCTCATACAGATACTACCGGAACATCCTTTTATGGGTATGCAATACGTCACATATAAGAATGTACGCAGTTGTGCCGAATGACCCTGAGTGAAACAGAACATTTGTTCTAGTTCTGGGTAGTGATGTCCCGAACTATTCGCCGGCGAACCTGGCTTGTTCGCGTTCACCGCGGCGGGCGAACATATGCGATGTTCGGTTCGCCCCCTATTCGTCATTATTGTGTAAACTTTGACCCTGTACCTCACAGTCAGCAGACACATTCCAGCCAATCAGCAGCAGACCCTCCCTCCCAGACCCTCCCACCTCCTGGACAGCATCCATTTTAGATTCATTCGGAAGCTGCATTCTTAGTGAGAGGAGGGACAGTGCTGCTGCTGCTGCTGATTTAATAGGGAAAGCGTTAGCTAGGGCAGTGTTCTGTGTCCACAGACTCATCTGCTGTCAGGACAGCGTCCTGACAGCACCCCAAAAAGCCCTTTTTAGGGCTGGTACATCAGTCTGCTTTTTTTTTTATTTATATATATATATATATATATATATATATTGCAGTTGCCTGCCCGTGTGTGAGAGGCTGCAGGCTCACAGACTGTACTGTGTGCACACCATTCATACAGGGTGTCACAGACAGTACCTTGCAGATAAAAAAAAGTCAATTTAAAAAAAGTCTATATAATCGCAGTTGCCAGACAGTGAGAGGCTGCAGGCTCACAGACTGTACTGTGTCCACTGGCCAGGGCACCACTCATACCATTACAGGGTGTCACACTCACAATAACTTGCAGATAAAAAAAAAGTCAATATATATTTTTTTTTTATATAATCGCAGTTGCCAGACAGTGAGAGGCTGCAGGCTCACAGACTGTACTGTGGCCACTGGCCAGGCCACCACTCATACTGTTACAGGGTGTCACACTCACAATACCTTGCAGATAAAAAAAGCCAATTTATTTGTTCTCTGTGATATAATCGCAGTTGCCAGACAGTGAGAGGCTGCAGGCTCACAGACTGTACTGTGGCCACTGGCCAGGCCACCACTCATACTGTTACAGGGTGTCACAATACCTTGCAGATAAAACTAAAGTCAATTTATTATTTCTCTGTAATAAATATAATCGCAATTGCAAGCCAGTGTGTGTCAGGCCCACACAGACTGTACTGTGCCCACTGCCCACCACTTATATAGGGTGGCACAGTACCTTGCACGCATAGTACCACTTATCTAAAAAAAAAAATGACAGGCAGAGGCAGGCCACCCCGCAGGGGCCGTCATGGTGCTGTGATTTTCACTGGCCCTGGAATAATGCCCAGTGTTCAGAGGCCACGTACCCTGAACCCGAAAAAATCGGAGAAAATAGTTGACTGGCTTACACAGGACACCCAATCTTCAACAGCTTCCGCTAAGAACCTTGACGCACCATCCTCCTCCAACTCAGCATCAGTTGGATGAAATTAGTGATGCGCAACCATTATTGCCAGAGGATGTAGATAACAGGGATATGTCTCAGTCAGGCAGGATTACACACATGGACGTACAGTGTGATGATGATGATGATGTTGTACCCGCTGCTGCTTCCTTTGCTGAGGTGTCAGATACAAGTGAAGTCAGAAGGGGAGACAGAGAGAAGGAGGAGACGAGTTGGAAGCAGGGGGAGGTCGTCGCAAGGAGCTAGTGGTACAATCAGACAGCATGTATCAGCACCCGGGGTCAGCCAGACAGCACGCCAATCAACGCATGCTGTTGCCACCACCAGAATGCCGTCATTGCAAAGCTCAGCAGTGTGGCATTGTTTTTGTGTGTCTGCCTCTGATAACAGCAATGCCATTTGCAACCTGTGCCAAAAAAAACGGAGTCGTGGGAAGTCCAACACCCCCCTCGGTACAACTGCTTTTCGAAGGCACATGATCGCACATCACAAACGCCTATGGGATCAACACATGAGTACAAGCAGCACACAAACTCAAAGCCGCCATCCTCCTCCTGGTCCAGCATCTTCAGCCACGTCAACCACTGCTGTCCTCCTTGCCCCCTCTCAACCATCCGCCACTCCGTCTATCGCCTTGAGCAGTTCCTGCTCATCTGCCCACAGTCAGGTGTCTGTCAAGGACATGTTTGAGTGTAAGAAGCCAATGTCACAAAGTCACCCCCTTGCCTGGCGTCTGACAGCTGGCTTGACGGAACTCTTAGCCCGCCAGCTTTTACCATACCAGCTGGTGCAGTCTGAGGCCTTCAAAAAATTTGTCGCTATTGGGACACCACAATGGAAGGTACCCGGACAAAAATTTTTTTCAAAAAAGGCAATCCCAAACCTCTACTCTGTTATTGAAAAGGAAGTCATGGCATCTCTGGCATACAGTGTTGGGGCAAGGGTCCATCTGACCACTGATACCTGGTCTGCAAAGCACAGTCAGGGCAGGTATATCACCTACACGGCGCATTGGGTCAACCTGCTGACGGCTGACAAGCATGGAATGCGTGGCTCTGCAGCGGAGTTGGTGACACCGCCACGACTTGCAGGCAGGCCTGCTGCCACCTCCTCTACTCCTCCTACTCCATACTCTTTGATAACCTCCTCGGCTGAGTCCTCTTCTGCTGCGGCGTCTGGCTGCACATCAATTGAATCCCCCCAGCTCCCCAGGGGCTATTCCACATCCCGGATACGACAGTGTCACGCTGTCTTGGGGTTGACTTGCCTGAAAGCAGAGAGCCACACCGGACCAGCACTCCTGTCCGCCCTGAACGCACAGGTGGATCAGTGGCTGACCCCGCACCAACTGGAGATCGGCAAAGTGCCGTGTGACAATGAAAGCAATTTGTTGGCGGCATTGAATTTGGGCAAGTTGTCACATGTGCCGTGCATGGCACATGTGTTGAATCTCATTGTACAACGCTTTGTGTCTAAGTACCCAGGCTTACAGGACGTCCTCAAGCAGGCCAGGAAGGTGTGTGGCCATTTCAGGGGTTCCTACACGGCCATGGCGCACTTTTTTAGATATCCAGCGGCGAAACAACATGCCAGTGAGGCGCTTGATTTGCGACAGCCCGACACGTTGGAATTCAACACTCCTAATGTTCGACCGCCTGCTCCAACAAGAAAAAGCTGTCAACGAGTATTTGCATGAACGGGGTGCTAGGACAGCCTCTGCGGAGCTGGGAACTTTTTTGCCACGTTACTGGACGCTCATGCGCAATGCCTGTAGGCTCATGCGTCTTTTTGAGGAGGTGACAACCGAAGGCACCATCAGCGACCTCATCCCATTTGTTTTCTTCCTGGAGCGTGCCCTGCGAAGAGTGCTGTTTACCATACCTGCCCTGACTGTGCTTTGCAGACCAGGTATCAGTGGTCAGATGGACCCTTGCCCCAACACTGTATGCCAGAGATGCCATGACTTCCTTTTCAATAACAGAGTAGAGGTTTGGGATTGCCTTTTTTGAAAAAAAAAATTGTCCGGGTACCTTCCACTGTGGTGTCCCAATAGCGACAAATTTTTTGAAGGCCTCAGACTCCACCAGCTGGTATGGTAAAAGCTGGCGGGCTAAGAGTTCCGTCAAGCCAGCTGTCGTACGCCAGGCAAGGGGGTGACTTTGTGACATTGGCTTCTTACACTCAAACATGTCCTTGACAGACACCTGACTGTGGGCAGATGAGCAGGAAATATGCTGTAGATGAGCGTGAAGAGGAAGAGGAAGAGTTGTGGTCACCATCACCACCAGAAACAGCCTTGTCATCATTGCTTGCCGGACCTGCGGCAACGCTGGAAGAGGAGTCAGAGGAGTAATGTGGCTTTGAGGAGGAGGAAGACCAACCACAGCAGGCATCCCAGGGTGCTCGTTGTTGTCACCTATCTGGGACCCATGGTGTTGTACGTGGCCGGGGGGAAGAACAGACCGTCAATGACATCAGTGAGGACGAGGAACGGGAAATGTGTAGCTCGGCATCCAACCTTGTGCAAATGGGGTCTTTCATGCTGTCATGTCTGTTGAGGGACCCTCGTATAAAAAGGATGAAGGAGAACGACCTGTACTGGGTGGCCACGCTACTAGACCCCCGGTATAAGCAGAAAGTGGCGGAAATGTTACCAAATTACCGAAAGTCGGAAAGGATGCAGCAGTTGAAAACCAAACTAAAAAATATGCTTTACCCAGCTTATAAGGGGGATGTCACAGCACAACGGGAATCTAACTGGGGAAGAGGTGAACGTAATCCTCCTCCTACCACGACCAAGGCGGCAAGGACAGGACGCTTTACAGATGTGTTGTTGATGGAGGACATGCAGAGCTTTTTCAGTCCTACACATCGCCACAGCCCTTTGGGATCCAGCCTTAGAGAACGACTCGACCGACAGGTAGCAGACTACCTCGCTTTAACTGCAGATATCGACACTCTGAGGAGCGATGAACCCCTTGACTACTGGGTGTGCAGGCTTGACCTGTGGCCTGAGCTATCCCAGTTTGCAATAGAACTTCTGGCCTGCCCCGCTTCAAGTGTCCTGTCAGAAAGGACCTTCAGTGCAGCAGGAGGCATTGTCACTGACAAGAGAAGTCGCCTCGGTCAAAAAAGTGTTGATTACCTCACCTTCATTAAGATGAATGAGGCATGGATCCCGAAGGGACTGACAGTGGGGGATACGTTTGACTAACAAAATGCCTGATCACATGCCTTGGCCTCAAAATGGTCCCCACGCTGCTTTATTTAATGTCTGCATACCGGATGACTTTCGTGAATTCTCCGCCACCAACTAGGGTTCAAGCCGCAATGTTTTAGTCACCTTTCTGCCTTGAAAACATAAATTTTTTCGGCCGCTGCAACAACAGCGGCTGCAACAATACCATTATTTTTCAGGCATGTGTACATGCCTAATTTTTCTGGCCTCTGATGCTGCACTGTGGCTGCAAAAACAAAACAAAAAAAAAGGTACATACATGTGTTAATTCCCCTTCGTGATCGTTACCTTGTCGTGGTGAAGGGGCTTGCCTATCACAAGCGATCATCACCTCTATGAGTGTGTTGGCAATGTTGCCACACCCCAGATGATAAGGCCGTTGCTTCATTATGATCAGACCAAAAGCGATCGGCTGGATAATTTTTCATAGAAAAAACATAAATTTTCTTTTTTTCTTTTTTTTTTAAGTTGTATGGGTTTTTAATACATAAAATAAAAAAATCATAATAAAGTCTCTTAATAGTTTATTAGAAATAATGCAGATAATTTAAAAAATCCCCATCAATTCCAATACAAAGCAAGTACAGGGCTCAGAACTAAATTATTTCAGGATGTCGTAATGGTTCGTTAATTCGACAATGGTTAATCAATTTGACACACGTCCCCGGATAGGGGACGTAACAGGGATTAAACTGATAGGAATAGTACTAGTTAAGACACCACTCATATAGGTTGTCACAGCACATTGCTCTGTGCACGTGCAGTGCCCCAACTTGGGAGTAAGAGGACCGACCAAGCTGCTTTTTCCATCTCCCGGTTCCTAAAATCAATTCAGTTTGGTGTATCAGAGTTTGGTCTGTCACTGTGAAGGCAGTCGAAGGTACCCGGCCTAAATTTTTTTTCACAAAAGGCAATCCCTGATATGGGATGTAACAGGGATTAAACTGATGAGAATAGTACTACAGAAAATACCACTCATATCGGGTGTGACAGTAAATTGCACGGCGCAGACGCAGTGACCGTGGATTAAAACAAAGGGGAGGGAGCCAGCGTTTTTTTAACTATCTCCCTGTTCGAAAAATCAATTCAATAAATGGACCCCAGATTGGGGACGTAACAGGGATTAAACTGATGAGAATAGTACTACAGAAAATACCACTCATATCGGGTGTGACAGTAAATTGCACGGCCAGACGCAGTGACCGTGGATTAAAACAAAGGGGAGGGAGCCAGCGTTTTTTTAACCATCTCCCCGTTTGAAAAATCTATTCAATAAATGGACCCCAGATTGGGGACGTAACAGGGATTAAACAGATGAGAAGAGAACTACAGAAAATAATACTCATATCGGGTGTGAGAGTAAATTGCACGGCGCAGACGCAGTGACCGTGGATTCAAACAAAGGGAAGGGAGCCAGCGTTTTTTTAACCATCTCCCCATTCGAAAAATCAATTCAATTCACCTTTCGGGGACCCTTGGCGTTGTACGTGGCTGGGTGGAGGAAGAAACCTTCAATGACATCAACGGGACATGGCTAGCTTGGTATCCAACCTTGTGCAAATGGACTGTTTGCGGTTGTTTGCGGTGCATTAAAAGGGGAGTTTGGTCTGTCAATGTCTGTGAAGCGGGCGTAATCCTTACACTACCTGATCGATACAACATCATACCTGATCGTATACACACACTGGATGTTTTAAACCACGTTGTTCAAAAAAATTTAGGATGTTAGGTGATTTATGCCCTTTATGGATTAAAACCCAACTCTGTGTCAACTATGTAATTTTCCATGGGAGTTTTGCCATAGATCCCCCTCCGGCATGCCACAGTCCAGGTGTTAGTCCCCTTGAAACAACTTTTCCATCACTACTGTGGCTAGAAAGAGTCCCTGTGGGTTTTAAAATTCGCCTGCCTATTGAAGTGTATGGCGGTTCGCCCGGTTCACCCAGTTCGCCCGTTCGCGAACATTTGCAAAAATTTGCGTTCGCCGTTCGCAAACGGAAAATTTTATGTTCGCGACATCTCTAGTTCTGGGAGATTCCCAGAATCTGTCCTGAGACAGATAAGTGAACCTAACTCACAGCGGGGGGATGTGAAGTGCGTGGGTGAGATTTTATAACAATTCTGTACATGTAAGAGAAGACAAGATGGAGTCTCTTCAATCCCCTCTTAGAACCAAATTTCTTAGATAATATGGTTGATCCAGTCTACATTTTTGTTGATTGTTATGTGGGGAATTATGGATTCAAATCCTGCTGCCACCTGACCTCTGGCCTTGAATTCATCAGGGACCCCTCTTGGGACCCCGATTGCATCAATATACACGTGTGGGTCGAAGCTACCTTTTGGGAGGGCACGACGGTTGCGTATATGTGTGTTGGTGTCTTTTTCATTTTCAGTGAAGATGTGTATGTTCATGATGGCTTTAGCAAGGGCACATTCACCTTTCCAGGAACCCTCTAGTCTAGATCTTATCTTTCCATCCCCACAGATCCAATGTACATCTCCAATCGAGTATACTTGATTCTGTGTGAGGGAGGTATCTGTTTCACTGTAAGTTGCACAGTATCCTTCAGTGAAATTACCCAGGGATCTTCCTTGATCTCCCCCTCTGTGGCAGGTATAGTTACCAGGATAGATATGTAGACCTGAACCAGGGCGGGGAGTTTTTATGAGGAGTGGGTATTTTCCCTTCCATTCTTCACATGCAGACTGGTTACTAGATGAATTTGAGAATAATTGCAAAAAACATTCCTCAACACTAGAGGGCAATATTAAGGGCACAGTAACTAGGTGAGGCTTAGCTGTCCCACATATATAACAATTACTTTTATTTACTGAAGCAGCACTGTACTTCATCCATTCTAACCATAGGTTGGCATCAGAGAACCCAGTTTCTGCTGCAAGAGGATCCTCATATGTTGGGTCAGATATTGCTCTCATATTGTTAAAAGTTAAGATATGGGGTTTGAGTTTTTTTCTTTTATTTCTGAGGGTATGTCCATTCTTATAGTGGTTGCCGCATATCGTGGAAGGACTGCACTTCATTATGCTGCATAAACAGAAGGAGTAAGTTGCAACTTGAGTACTGGAGGAATTGTACCAGAAGGTAGTGATTCCACCTTTCTGAGTTATAGCAACTTCAGCTTTGTTATCCTCTGGCAGAGTCATTAGGATCGTCAGTAATCCCACAGTCCAAGTGGACCGTCTGTGCCATCTTCCAGAATTGAGGGAGTGCATCCTGGTGGAGGTCAGAGCTGTCTGCTCCCGTTAGTACCTCACTTTGTCCTTTTTCGAGGTCAGGACTGTCTGTCCCCGTTATTACCTCCTTTTGGGGTGCCTCCTTTAGCAGTTTCACTCTGGTGGCGTGGATCCAAGTAGATGCTTCTTCCGTGAGTACTGCTGTGCGGGTCACGGCTACCACTGTAGTCTGTGGTCCATAGGTGAAGTCTCCTGCGAATTTTCCTTTCTTTAATTTCTTTATCAGCACAATATCTCCCACTTGGAATGGGTGAGTTGGTTCCTGTGGAAGACAAGGAGACTTACAAGCAACATTTTCCTCAATTTCACTTAGGGCTTTAATCAATCTGTTTACATTGGTGTTTGGGTTGTTCCTCACACATGTGATACACCTTCCCACATAATCTGAAACTAACTGTTTAATGCCTGTAATATAAAAATTCTGTGCTAGCAGCATGTGTGTTGTTTGAATGCTGTTGTGTCCGACTCCATGAAAATGTGCAATGAACAGAGGGGAGCTGTGCTGTGGTATGCATGTTTCCCCCTCTTTGCAGATTAATCCTGTCCTAGGATTCTTCTGCAAGATTGGATAACACCAATTGGCCATTTCATCGTCAGTAGCTGAGGACTGGAGATCCACAAGCATCTGAGTTAACTCAAGTGAAGGAGGTACTAATTTCACCATTTGCAATGTGGCCGGGGCCATCAGTGCAGCCTTCTTGGCCTCCGCGTCTGCCAGGGCATTGCCTTGGGACACATGATCTTTACCACCAGTATGCACCCTGCAGTGGACAATTGCAATCTGTGAGGGAAATCTTATGGCTTCTAAAAGTTGTATGACAAGTTGTGAATGTGAGATGTGCTTACCATCAGCTGCAATGAATTGTCTCCTTTGCCAAATGACCCCGTGGTCCCAGACCACTTCATGTGCGTACCTGCTGTCAGTGTAAATGGTGACTGGCTTGCCTTCATGTAGTATGCATGCTCTTGTGAGTGCAATCAATTCTGCTGCTTGTGCAGATTGGTATGTGATGGGTCTGGCTTCCAGGACAATATGTGTGTCATGTTGTATGGCATGTATACAATCATGTGCCTCTGTCAAGTGATCCTCAGGTCCTTTAAGTCCTAATAGGGCATTCAAGATAGGTGTTGGACCTGAGGTGTGTGTTGCATATTTGATTTGGAGGGAGGGATTGCTGAGGAGTAGAATCTCATATCCAGATAGTCTTTGTGCAGACATGTGCTGTGTGTGTATGCCTTTGAGAAGGCCTAACTACATTATGTGTGGTGTACAGGATAGTCTCATGTCCCATTGTGAGTGGCGTTGCAAGCTCATCCATCATAGCACAGGCTGCAAGAGATCTCAGACAGGCCAGCATTCCTTGGACGGATGCCAGAACACCTTTGAGAAAAAGCACAAGGACGTAACTTCCCTCTGTGATATTGTGTCAGCACACCCGCCATGGTTTTACAATTTTTTCGAGCATATACGTGGAATGTGAGTTTGTAGTCAGCGGGGCCCAAACCCAGACTTGTCATTAAAAGAACATTTCAAATAATCAAATGCATTAATCATTTCCTCAGACCACCTTATGAGATCTGGCATGTCTGCCAGAGTGGCTTGTCTCATTACATTGTCATAGTAGGAGCAATCTGGAATCCATTGTCTGCAGTAGTTTATCATACCAAGGAAAGATAACATTTCTTTCTTGGTGTGCGGGGTGACCAGACCCGCAACAGACTGGACTCTTTCTGTGCTGATTCTCCTTTCTCCCTTTGTGAGAACAAAGCCCAAGTATTCAACTTGCTTTCTAGACCATTGCATTTTCTTGCGTGACACCTTGTGTCCACATTCAGACAACCATTTCAACAAAGATAAACCATCTGTTACATTGGCCTCCTTTGACATACTACACAATAACAAATAATCCACGTATTGCAAGAGCACAGAACCCTGGAAGGGGGGGGGGGGGGGCAGTGTTTTAAACTGGCTTGGAGGACAATGCTGTACACTACAGGTGAATCAGCATATCCCTGGTGCATCAAAGGTAAAAAAGCAAAAAAAAAAATAGTCTGGTCTACTTATCAACCGGGATAGTGAAGAAAGCATTTTTCAAGTCTATCACGCTGAAACAGACAGCATCTGCAGTAAATGGCTGACAGCAACTGAGAAATGTGTCGGCTGTCTCTGTTTACTCACGTGTTGGCTCCTGAACTTCTGTAACTATGTGTGGAGGTCTGTATCTTCCTGATCTCAAAGCATCCCGCTGCTTCCTTTTGATATAAATGTTTCTCAAAGTCTTGTATTTTGTATTTTGTCTGAGGTCCATGAGAAAACGCTCTGCTTTACAATCAACATGAGATTGGGAAGGAGAATTAGGCTGTCAGTAATTGCAGCCTTCAGTCCCTGGTTGGGAGGGGGAAACTCACACTTAGATTTTCCTCCACCCACAGTAAGAAAATGCATCAAATGACAGAGTGATAATATTACAGTGAGATATGTTCTTACACTTACCACCAGAACAATAGCTCTCACACAAACAGATTAATCTTAACACTCTATGTATCTCATACTCTAAATACAGGTATGCGTCAAACCAAGGTAGGTCAGTCTCCCGGAGACTGTTCTCTTACATGTACCCCTGGTACTAAAAAAAATCTCTGTTGACAGTTAGATAAAGTAAATAGATCTCCCGGATATCCTTATGGTGTGTCCCTGACATAAACCAACTTACAGATAGATCTCCCCGAGACTCTATACCGTGCATGGCACTCCAAGTGCCGGCCTTATTCATGAAAGTACTCCAAGCACTTATTATAAACTCCCGGAGTTTATTTTTAAGGCTTAACAATGTATCCCGGATACATAATAAAAATTCACGGGTAGAGATGTGGCCAGTGCCCTCAGACCGGGAAGTGGACAAAAGGGATGTCTCTCTTACCGGACACGAGGATGGCCTTCTCTATCCCGGACGGAGCCCCCAAACTGAAAGGATTTGGACCTTTCTGGACCTCTACGACAACCTTGGTTTGAGACACTGACGTCAGGAGAGATGTTTCTCAGTTGGCAATAACAGACACGCACACAGGCAATCACTGAGAAACACTCTAATTTTATTATGCTATAGCTTGGCCTTATATAGGCAGCAGAAAAGTTTGCATAACAACAGCGTTAAACCAATCATAAAAGATAAACATTTTGTGCTCATACAGATACTACCGGAACCTCCTTTTATGGTTATGTAATACGTCACATATAAGAATGTACGCAGTTGTGCCGAATGACCCTGAGTGAAACAGAACATTTTTTCTAGTTCTGGGAGATTCCCAGAATCTGTCCTGAGACAGATAAGTGAACCTAACTCACAGCGGGGGGGATGTGAAGTGCGTGGGTAAGATATTATAACAATTCTGTACATGTAAGAGAAGACAAGATGGAGTCTCTTCAGAAACCACCCAAAAATGACCCCATTATATAAACTACAACCCTCAAGGTATTCAAAACTGATTTTACAAACTTTGTTTACCCTTTAGGTGTTCCACAAGAATTAATGGAAAATAGAGATACAATTTCAAAATTTCACTTTTTGGGCAGATTTTCCATTTTAATAATTTATTTCCAGTTACAAAGCAAGGGTTAACAGCCAAACCAAACTCAATATTTATGGCCCTGATTCTTTAGTTTACAGAAACACCCCATATGTGGTCGTAAACTACTGTACGGGCACACGGTAGAGCGCAGAAGGAATGGAATGCCATACGATTTTTGGAAGGCAGGTTTTGCTGGACTGTTTTTTTTTACACCATGTCCTATTTGAAGCCCCCCTGATGCACCGCTAGAGTAGAAACTCCATAAAAGTGACCCCATCTAAGAAACTACACCCCTCAAGGTATTCAAAACTGATTTTATAAACGTTGTTAACCCTTTAGGTGTTCCACAAGAGTTATTGGCAAATGGAGATTATTTTTTGTTATTTACAACATTCATCTGACAGGTTAGATCATGTGATATTTTTATAGACCAGGTTGTCACGGAAGCGGCGATACCTAATATGTATACTTTTTTTATTTATGTAAGTTTTACACAATAATTTCTTTTTTGAAACAAAAAAAATCATGTTTTAGTGTTTCCATAGTCTGAGAGCCATAATTTTTTCAGTTTTTGGGCGATAACCTTGGGTAGGGTATGATTTTTGAGGGATGAGATGACGGTTTTATTGGCACTATTTTGGGGTGCGTGTGACTTTTTGATCGCCTGCTATTACACTTTTTGTGATGTAAGGTGACAAAAAATTGCTTTTTTTACACCGTTTTTTTATTTTTTTACGGTATTAACCTGAAGGGTCAGGTCATGTGATATTTTTATAGAGCAAGTTATTACGGACACTGCTATACCTAATATGTATATTTTTTTTTATTTATGTAAGTTTTACACAATGATTTCATTTTTGAAGCAAAAAAAAACATGTTATAGTGTTTCCATATTCTGAGAGCCATAAATTTTTCAGTTTTTGGGCGATTACTTTGGGTAGGGTATGATTTTTGCGGGATGAGATGACGGTTTTATTGGCACTATTTTGGGGTGCATATGAATTTTTGATCGCTTGCTATTACACTTTTTGTGATGTAAGGTGACAAAAAATTATTTATTTAGCACAGTTTTTATTTTTTATTTTTTACGGTGTTCATCTGAGGGGTTAGGTCATGGGATATTTTTATAGAGCCAGTCGATACGGACGCGGCGATACCTAATATGTATACTTTTTTTATTTATGTAAGTTTTACACAATAATATCATTTTTGAAACAAAAAAAAAATCATGTTTTAGTGTCTCCAAATTCTGAGAGCCATAGTTTTTCAGTTTTTGGGCGATTATCTTAGGTAGGGTCTCATTTTTTGCGGGGTGAGATGACGGTTTGATTGCCACTATTTTGGGGTGCATATGATTTTTTGATTGCTTGCTTTTACACTTTTTGTGATGTAAGGTGACAAAAAATGGTTTATTTAGCACAGTTTTTATTTTTTATTTTTTACTGTGTTTATCTGAGAGGTTAAGTCATGTGATATTTTTATAGAGCCGGTCGATACGGACGCGGCGATACCTAATATGTATACTTTTTTTATTTATGTAAGTTTTACACAATAATATCATTTTTGAAAAAAAAAAATAATGTTTTAGTATCTCCATATTCTGAGCCATAGTTTTTTTTATTTTTTTGGCGATTGTCTCAGGTAGGGGCTCATTTTTTGCGGGAAGAGGTGACGGTTTGATTGGTACTATTGTGGTGGGCAAACGCCTTTTTGATCGCTTGCTGTTGTACTTTTTGTGATGTAAGGTGACAAAAATTTTTTTTCTTTAGCACAGTTTTTATTTTTTATTTTTTACGGTATTCATCTGAGGGGTTAGGTCATGTGATATTTTTATAGAGCCGGTCGATACGGACACGGAGATACCTAATATGTATACTTTTTTTTTTCTCCTATTTTTTATCAATTTTGTTTAGCTTTATTTGGGGAAAATGACGTTTTTGTTTATTTTTACTTGAAACTTTTAGTTTTGGGACTTCAACTTTTGGGGGGTCTAATCCCTTTTACAATGCATTCCAATACTTCTGTATTGGAATGCATTGGCTGTATGAGTAATATTGTGTGTATTACTCATACAGCTTCCGGCCTGTGAGATCCAGGGGGCTGGATCTCACAGGCTCGTCACCGGAAGGCAGCGCGATGCCTTACTTAGACATGCCATGCTATAGCCGCATGGGGACCCGATGGCACCACCCGCTGCCGCTGCAACCGCAGGTAAAAGCCGCAAACCGCAGGTTTGAATTGGGACCCCCACGGGACCCCCCCCCCCCCCCCGGCGTTGTGACAGGATGCCCGCTGAATGATTTCAGCAGACATCCTGTTGCGAATAACCCCCGCCACGCTGCAATTGTGATTTAAAGTTAGGACGTACCGGTACGTCCTGAGTCCTTAAGGACTCGGGAAATAGGGCGTACCGGTACGTCCTAAGTCCTTAAGGGGTTAACAGGGACCTTCATAGCGCCTGCCCCTTTAATAACAGTGACCTCCAATGTGCCCGTCCCTTTAAATACAGTGACCTCCACAGTGCCCACCCCTTTAAGCAGTAAAGAGAAATGGCTGTTTTGGTATTGGAACCTGGAGTAAAACTGTGTTTATAGCAGTTGGGATTTGAAGAGAAAGACTTGCAGGCTTGTATTGGCTAATGTGGGTCATTTTTTGGGAATATCTCAGGAACGGTACGTCCTAGAGAGCTAAGGTCTAAAACCTTCCCGGACACCTGATGTACCTGTGTGCCAAATTTGGTGAAGATCGGTCCAGTCGTTTGGTCGCACATAAACAACAGACAGACAGAAACTCATTTTTATATACAATTGCAAGAAAAAGTATGTGAACCCTTTGGAATGATATGGATGTCTGCACAAATTGGTCATAAAATGTGATCTGATCTTCATCTAAGTCCCAACAATAGACAATCACAGTCTGCTTAAACTAATAACACACAAATAATTAAATGTTACCATGTTTTTATTGAACACACCATGTAAACATTCACAGTGCGGGTGGAATAAGTATGTGAACCCCTAGACTAATGACATCTTCAAGAGCTTATTGGAGTGAGGTGTCAGCCGACAGGAGTCCAATCAATGAGATTAGATTGGAGGTGTTGGTTACAGCTCTCCTGCCCTATAAAAAACACACACCAGTTCTAAGTTTGCTTTTCACAAGAAGCATTGCCTGATGTGAATGATGCCTCACACAAAAGAGCTCTCAGAAGACCTACGATTAAGAATTGTTGACTTGCATAAAGCTGGAAAGGGTTATAAAAGTATCTCCAAAAACCTTGCTGTTCATCAGTCCACGGTAAGAAAAATTGTCTATAAATGGAGAAAGTTCAGCACTGCTGCTACTCTCCCTAGGAGTGGCCGTCCTGTAAAGATGACTGCAAGAGTACAGCGCAGACTGCTCAATGAGGTGAAGAAGAATCCTAGAGTGTCAGCTAAAGACTTACAAAAGTCTCTGGCATATGCTAACATCCCTGTTAGCGAATCTACAATACATAAACACTAAACAATTCATGGGAGGATACCACAGAGGAAGCCACTTCTGTCCAAAAAAAAAACATTGCTGCACGTTTACAGTTTGCACACGAGCACCTGGATGTTCCACAGCAGTACTGGTGAAATATTCTGTGGACAGATGAAACCAAAGTTGAGTTTTTTGGAAGAAACACACAACACTATGTGTGGGGAAAAAGAGGCACAGCACACCAACGTCAAAACCTCATCCCAACTGTGAAGTATGGTGGTGGGGGCATCATGGTTTGGGGCTGCTTTGCTGCGTCAGGGCCTGGATGGATTGCTATCATCGAAGGAAAAATTAATTCCCAAGTTTATCAAGACATTTTGCAGGAGAACTTAAAGGGAACCTGTCATGTGGATATTTGATTATAATCTAACTAATTATATACAATCATTAACTACTAAAAAGTGCCTTAGATGTATTCACTTACTGGTGTGACAGATGGTTACCTCATAATATACACACAAAGATGCCACATGCCGCATG
Source organism: Bufo bufo (assembly GCF_905171765.1). Taxonomy (NCBI): domain Eukaryota; kingdom Metazoa; phylum Chordata; class Amphibia; order Anura; family Bufonidae; genus Bufo; species Bufo bufo. The sequence continues at coordinate 460,727,435 of NC_053392.1, read as the reverse complement.
CTAATGAGCTGATTTGAGTCCAGCGTGATGTCATTGAGTCCAGCGTTTATTTAATTAACAGCTATAGCCACTCCCCTGCCCACCTGCTGCTGATTCATATGGAAAATAACTGTCAATCAGCAGCAGGTAGGCGGGGAGAGTCAGGAGCTCATGAATATTCAGGACTCATCATTATGAGCTGCAGCTTTTCAATACAAGATGTTAGCAGATTGACTGGGTCAATTAAAGAAAGTGACCCGGCATTTTGCTAAGAGAATCAGTCACTTATTTATGTTGCCCTTAGTTAGGACACCATAAAACTGGTGACAGGTTTCCTTTAAGGCCATCTGTCCACCAGCTGAAGCTCAACAGAAGATGGGTGTTGCAACAGGACAACGATCCAAAGCATAGAAGTAAATCAACAACAGAATTGCTTAAACGGAAGAAAATACACCTTCTGGAGTGGCCCAGTCAGAGTCCTGACCTCAACCCGATTGAGATGCTGTGGCATGACCTCAAGAAAGCGATTCACACTAGACATCCCAAGAATATTGCTGAACTGAAAATGTTCTGTAAAGAGGAATGGTCAAGAATTACTCCTGATCGTTGTGCACGTCTGATCTGCAACTACAGGAAACGTTTGGTTGAAATTATTGCTGCTAAAGGAGGTTCAACCAGTTATTAAATCCAAGGGTTCACATACTTTTTTCCACCCGCACTGTGAATGTTTACATGGTGTGTTCAATAAAAACATGGTAACATTTAATTCTTTGTGTGTTATTAGTTTAAGCAGACTGCGATTGTCTATTGTTGTGACTCAGATAAAGATCAGATCACATTTTATGACCAATTTGTGCAGAAATCCATATCATTCCAAAGGGTTCACATACTTTTTCTTGCAACTGTATATAAGAGACGATGTGTAGATAAATTTGATTTTTCACTGTATACTACCAATTCATCTACATACTTTGCTGATATTTTGTGTATTACAGTCTTTATACTGTAAATTGTTGTATGACTACTGCAGGTTGCCCACTTGTTTCTTTCCCCTACTGTGTGTCTTCAGCTTTTAATAATGTATTGTGGAATTTTTAAGCAAGATTAAATAAAATTTGTTTTAGGGCTCATTCACACGACCGTTGCCCCTTCGTGCATGTGCTGTGGACTGCAAATTGCTGTCCGCAATGCATGGGCACTGACCGTGGGCCAGCTGAATGCGGATTGCGAACCCATTCACTTGAATGGGTCCGCAATCCGTCCGTTTCGCAAAAGATAGAGCAAGTTCTATCTTTTTGCGGAGGCATGGAACGGAACTCCAGAAAGCACTCCGTAGTGCTTCCTTGGGGTTCTGTTCCGTGCCTCTGTTCCGCACTGCATCTCCGGATTTGCAGACCCATTCAAGTGAATGGGTCCGCATCCGTGATGCCAAATGCACACGGCCGGTGTCCCACCATGTGCAGTGCGGGCCGCAATACAGCAGCGGAGGGGCAACGGTTGTGTAAACGAGCCCTTAAGCAGATATTTGTCCCACATGTTTCTCCATTGGTGTTTTTGAAGTGGTTCATACTACTAGGATTTAATGTATTGAGGTGCATTCTAATAATTCTTGTTATTCTTATAATTTGTATACATTTCTACATACTGTAATACACTCATTGACAAAAAATAACACATCCAGATAGAAATATCAGATTGCTTCAAAACTCAGCATGCAGTTATGTCTCAGGCAGATATGTAAATGATTACAGGTGTGGTCTGATTAGACACTGGATCTTGCCTCAAAAGGGCATAAAAGTGCTTTCCCCCTGCCCTAGACTGTTGACTGGCAGACATACCTTTATAATGTGCTCTAATTCTTATTACCCAGTTGACAGATTTTGAGAGGGCCGCATTATTGGACTGAGAGAAGGAGGATGGTCATTTTGATGAATAGCCCGCCATCTAGGCTGTTCTGACCTAACTGTTAGAAGAGGATGGGAGTAATGGTTATATGAGGGCACATAAACAACAGTGAACAGGCTCCGGAATGCCCAGACATACCATGAGTAGAGAGAATCCACCAACAAGCACATCCAGCTCCCACAGTTTCAGCGAAAATCTACTACTAAGGGAAACAGGACATGAGGTGACAAATCATAACGAGGTCATTATTATGGGGGACTTCAACTAGTCAGATATAGACTGGGTAACTGAAAACTGTGGATCTCATAAAGGAAACAGGTTCTTGGCAAAAACTAAAGATAACTAGAAAAGCTACAATTTCTGGGGGAAATTGTGTGAAGTGTTCTTGCCTCCACCAGTAGTCTACAACTGGAGTGGGCGGATTAACTAGGTGGCGTGGCTTGAGTAACTGTTGTGTGGTTGGAGTGGCTGGAGTAACTTTGGAAAGGTTGGACTGGGCAGAGTAACTTTATGGAGTGGGCAGAGTAACTGTGTGGAGTGTTTGGAGTGAGTAAAGATAGTAAACATTACACTAACCAATTGATTGATCAAATTTAAAAAGTTCACATGGCAAGCTTGATAGAGTGAGAAATGCATTTCAACTTTTATTTATTTATATAGCACATTTAATTGCAATGTTGTTGCCCAAAGTGCTTCACAGTTACATTGAAACATACATTTATGAAAAAATTAGCAGCCGATTTGTGTAGGTGGTCTTGAAAATGAGGGAGTGGTGGCAGTTTAGAAATCATGTCCTGATTTTTCAATTCACACTCTATATTTTGTCACTCTGCTGGCTGCTCAGACACCTGGGTTCCTATGGCAACTCACTCTACAGCAAGGGCAGAGAAGAGCGGTTAAACACAAACTGCTCCAACTTGCTCACTTCACTGGCGGTTGCCATCTTAAAATGGTTGTAGTTTAAAAATGATAAATCCTACAGCGAAGAGATTTATATTGTGAGTATCACAAGACCCAGACCTACATTTTGATGCATAGAATGTGTCTGAAATATTAAAAATGAAGTCACAGTCACAGTTTAGAAATTGCCCTTCAATTTTGAGGTGGCTAGAGTGGAGTTTCAATGAATGTCAATGGGCGGCGTGAGTTGCAAACAAATGTTTATATTGTGAAAACTATCAGGACTGTAGCTTAGCCGATATTTTCATTGGCAGCAGGGATAGCTGAACGTTTTGATATAAGATTTGTGTAGGTGGCCTTGAAAATGAGGGAGTGGTGGCAGTTTAGAAATCATGTCCTGATTTTTCAGCTGACACTCTAGCTTTTGTCAGCTCCCACTCTAGTTTTGAACATTCCGCTATTCATTCCTATGGGACCAATTTTGGCACAAAAACGCTGATATTTCGCGAACCATTCTGTGAAACGTTCCACAAAGTAATAGCACACCAATCGGGAACAATCCGCACGTTTCAGTATATTACTGTCTATGTAGTGTAAAAACTGTGGGAGGAGTTAGGGTGGTAAATTTGGCTATAATAATAAGAATATATATGTGAGATAACAGAAAGTGGTCTTGCCATGCAAGAACACTTAATTACCTTTCCCAACTGGTACAGGATCTGACTAGAGGGATGGCCATATTGGACTTAGTATTAACCAATAGACCTGACAGAACAACAGACATACAGGTTGGGGGACACCTGGGAAATAGTGACCATAAAATAATAACCATCCAATTGTCATTCTAAAGTTTTTTTTTACAGGGAGGCACAAAACTGTTGAACTTCCAAAAAGCAAAATCTGACCAGCTTAAAGTCCATCATCCTCACTAACTGGGACAAAGTCCTCAGAAATAAAAATACAGCCACAAAACGGGATATTTTTAAAAGCCTCCTTAACGCTAAGTGAGAGATACATAACTTATGGGAATAAACGTTTCAGGAATAGGGTTGAGCGAACCCGAACTGTAAAGTTCAGGTTCGTACCGAACTTTAGGATTTTTGGACCCCGGACCTGAACCCGAACTTTTCAGTAAAAGTTCGGGTTCGGTGTTCGGCGATTTAATGGCGCTTTTTGAAAGGCTGCAGAGCAGCCAATCAACAAGCGTTTAACTTGTGTGCCCTTGTGTGAAATACACACGTTAGATACTGCTATTATATTCTGTTATTAAAAAAAAACATTTTGGGCAAAATACTAAATTTGCAGCCTTTGCTGCATCTGTCAGTGTGAAATACACAGGTTAGATACTGCTGTTATCTTCTGTTACTAAAAAAAACAACCATTTTGGGAAAAATACTAAATTTGCAGCGTTTGCTGCATCTGTCAGTGTGAAATACATGCGTTAGATACTGCTGTTATATTCAGTTATTAAAAAAACACCCATTTTGGGCAAGATCCTAAATTTGCGTAGAATAAGGAGAGCATCAAATAAGGGACGTGGCCCCAATCATGGTGCTGCTGGTGGAGCTCCTGTTGCAGGGAGAGGACGTGGTCGATCTGTGCCAGCTACACGCACAAGTGAATTACCTTCCTCACGTGCGAGTAGGCGACAGAACCTTCAGCGTTATTTGGTCGGACCTAATGCAGCTCTATGAATGGTGAGGCCAGAACAAGTACAGGCGATAGTAGATTGGGTTGCTGACAGTGCCTCCAGTTCCTTCACATTGTCTCCGACCCAGTACCTTGCTGAAAGATCAGAGTTGGCACCTGCAGCCCATGGCCATCAGTCTTTCACCTCACCCCCTTGTAAATCAGCCAAGCAGGATGAGCCCCAAGTCATGCAGCAGTCTCTTCTGCTTTTTGATGACTCTGCTAGCAGGGTTTCCCAGGGCCATCCACATAGCCCTGCCCCAGAAGTGGAAGAGATTGAGTACACCAATGCCCAACCACTTTTGTTTCAAGATGAGTACATGGGAGGACCACCGCAGCACGTCTCAGATGATGACGAAACACAGGTGCCAACTGCTGTGGCTTTTGAAAGTGTGCAGACCCACAAGGAGGGCAGGGGTGAAGACTGGGTGGAAGATGATGTGGAGGACAATGAGGTCCTCGACCCCACATGGAATCAAGGTCATGCGAGTGACCTGTGTAGTCCGGAGGAAGAGGCGGTGGTCGCACAGAGCCACCAGCACAGCAGAAGAGGGAGCAGGGTGCAAAAGCGGAGCGGCCGTCCCCTAGACAGTACGCCTTCTACTGCCCAACACAGCAAGGGACCGAGCACACCAAAGCCAGCTCCAAGGAATTCCCTGGCGTGCCAGTTCTTCAGACAATGTGCTGACGACAGGACACGAGTGGTTTGCACGCTGTGCAATCAGAGCCTGAAGCGAGGCATAAATGTTCTCAACCTGAGCACAACCTGCATGACCAGGCATCTAAGTGCAAAGCACGAGCTGCAGTGGAGTAGACACCTCAAAAACCAAGAAAGGTCTCTGGATCCTCCTGCTTCCTCTTCTGCTGCATTCTCGGCCTCTTCATCCACCTCTGGAGTGACAGTGGCACCTGCCACCCCGCAAACAGAGGATCTTCCAGCAACACCACCACCTGGATCACCAAGCATCTCCACAATGTCCCATGGAAGTGTTCAGCTCTCCATCTCCCAAACACTGGAGCGGAAGAGGAAGTACCCCCCTACCCACCCGCGATCCCCGGCCCTGAATGCAAGCATTTCAAAATTCCTGGCCTTTGAAATTCTGTCATTCTGTCTGGTCTAGACGGAGAGTTTTAAAAGTCTTATGGTGGTGGCTGTCCCACAGTACGTCGTGCCCAGCTACCACTACTTTTCCAGACGAGCCATCCCTTCCCTGCACAGTGGAAGCACAAGGCGAAGGCAGAGAAGGAGGAAGAGGTCTTCAACGCAGCTGGGGCACCACCAGCACCTCAGAAGGCAGGGTTAGCATGGCCGAAATGTGGAAAAGCTTTGTCAGCATGCCACAACAACCAGCACCACCAGCTGATATGGAACGTCTTAGCAGGAGGCAGCATTTTAGCAACATGGTGGAGCAGTATGTGTGCACACGCCTACACGTACTGAATGACGGGTCTGCCCCCTTCAACTTCTGGGTCTCCAAATTGGACAAATAGCCTGAGCTTGCCCTTTACGCCTTGGAGGTGCTGGCCTGCCCTGCAGCCAGTGTATTGTCTGAACGTGTGTTTAGCATGGCAGGGGGCGTTATCACAGACAAGCGCAGTCGCCTGTCCACAGCCAATGTGGACAAGCTCACGTTCATTAAAATGAACCAGGCATGGATCCCACAGGACTTCTCCGTACCTTGTGCAGAATAGACATGTATACCGGCATTACCCAGCCATTGGTATACTACAGCGCAATTGCTCATTGTTGTATTTTTGATAATTCCCACTCTTTTGGGGTGTACCCTAATAAAAAAAAATATTAAAATATTAAAACCAAAAACCAGTGTTGGCTACCTAGTCTTCCATTGCTGCTTCCACCTACACTGCTACGTCCACCACCTCCTCAACCTCCTACTACATATGGACCTCCACTTCATACATCAAGATTTTTTTTTGTACGTATTTTTTTAAATTTTGTCATTTCACTAATTTGTCTGTTACATTTTTGGGTGACATTCACCAATTTTTGGCTATGATATACCCCTGCTCTACCTAGTAGACAGGTAAACAAATTTCACTAATTTGTCTGTTACATTTTCGGTTGAAATTCACAAATTTTTGGCTGATATACCCCTGCTCTACCTAGTAGACAGGTAAACAAATTTCACTAATTTGTCTATTAGATTTTTGGGTGAAATGCACCATTTTTTGGCTGTGATATACCCCTGCTCTACCTAGTAGACAGGTTAATAAATTTCACAAATTTTTCTGTTACATTGTCGGGTGACATTGACCAATTTTTGGCTGTGATATACCCCTGCTCTACTTAGTAGACAGGTTAATAAATTTCACAAATTTTTCTGTTACATTCTTGGGTGACATTTTAACATTTTTGCCGTGAATAAACCCCTGTTCTGCATAGGTGACAGGGACCGAAATTTAAAAAAATCATCTGTTCCATTGGTGGGTGACATTAACCTATTTCTGGCGATGTAAAAACCACTGCTCTGCATAGGTGACAGGGACATAAATTTCTAAAATTCGTCTTTAATTGGCCCTTTCATTCGATTCTTCTGCTTTAATAACTTGTCCGACATTTCTGCTCGATCACATTGCAGCCATTGACCTCCCTTGGATGTGGTCTTCCTTTCTCACGCTCCCTCTCTGGCGTGGAACCCTGGTTCGCCGGTAACTGTGATCAACATGGTAGGCGCAAAAAAGAACATCGAAAGTTGATAGAGCAGATATCCAATTGGATCGTGGACATCACAGGGACGTGCGACATGGTGGAGCAGTATGTGTGCACATGCCTTCATGTACTGACTGATGGCTCTCTTCAACTTCTGGGTCTCCAAATTGGGCATATGGCCTGAGCTTGCCCTTTACGCCTTGGAGGTGCTGGCTTGCCCTGCAAGGGTGTACCCTAATTAAAAAAAATAAAAATAAAACCAAAAAGCAGTGTATGCTACCTCCTCATCCTTCACCGCCGCTTCCACCTACACGCCACATCCACCGCCTCCTCAACCTCCTACTCCATATGGACCTCGTCCTCCAAGATCAAGATTATAATTTTTTATTTTTACGTATTTTATGTTATTTTAAGTCATTTTTCTATTCACATTTGTCATTTGCAGCCCGCTAGCCCTTTACATGACTTTTTTACAGCCATTTTAGTGCTCAAAAGCTTGGGTCTCCATTGACTTCAATGGGGTTCGGGTTTGGGGTCAAGTTTGGGTCAAGTTCGGGTCCCGAACTCGAACTTTTTTGTGAAATTAGGCCGAACCCGTCGAACCCAAAAATCCAGGTGTCCGCTCAACTCTATTCAGGAACAAAAACACCCAATGTTTTTTAAAATAGAAATGTAAAGGGATAAAAGACAAAAAGAAAGCATTTAAATTACTAAAACAGGAATGTATTGAAGAAGGGCTAAAAAAAACTACAAGGAGAAAAATAGAATATGTAAAAGATGGATAAAGGCAGCCAAGCTGGAGACAGAGAGGCTCATTGCCAAAGAGAGTAAAACTAACCCTAAAATGTTCTCAGTTATATAAATGGTAAAAAGTTTAAACCTGAAAGTGTTAGCCCTATGGAGTGATTAGAGAGGAGTTGTAGAAATGAGGAGAAAGCAAATTTATGAAATATTTTATTCTCCACTGTATTCACTGAGGAAAAATAAATGTCAAGTGTAACGCAGAGTGTCAAAGTAAATTCCTTTTTAAGTCTGGCCTGTCTGACCCAGGAAGAATTGCAGCAGTGTCTTAAAAAGATAAAAATAGAAAAATCACTGGGTCCAGATAGCCCGTGTTCTAAGAGAATTAAGCATGTAATGTAATAGAAAGATCCTTTATTTCTCATATTTAAGGACTTTATAATGACAGGGTCTGTTCCACAGGATGCTTAGTAAACGTAGTGCCAATATTCAAACGAGGGTCAAAATCAGAGCCCAGAAACTGTAGGCTAATAGGTCTAACAACTGTTTTAAAGTTTTCTAAGAGATGTTATCCTGGAGTATATCAATAAAAATAAGTGGGTAACCCGTTTCAGCATGGGTTTATGAGGGATCAATGTTGTCAAACTAATGTAATCAGTTTCTATGAGGAGGTAAGTTCTAGACTGTTCTGGGGTGAGTAGTTGGATGTCATATATCTCCAAATCATTTGATACATAAAAGGTTAGTACATAAAAATGGAATGCTTGAAATGGGGAAAAATGTGTGTATGTGGGTAACTAACTGGTTCAGTGATAGAAAACAGCGGGTGGTTATTAACGGTACATACTCAGATTGGGACACTGTCACTAATGGAGTACCTCAGAGGTTACTATTGGGCCCTATTTACTTAAATATTTTTATTAATGGTCTTCTAGATGGGCTGCACAGTAAAATATACATTTTTGCAGATGATATTAAACTGTGTAAAGTAATTAACACAGAAGAGGACAGTATACTGCTATAGATGGATCTGTATAGACTGGAGGCTTGGGCAGAGGAGTGGCAGATGAAGTTTAACACTGACAAATGTAAGGTTAATCGTTACTCGTCAATGTATGTATATATTGTGACACAGTGAGAGGTTTTGTCTGGGAAAACAGGTATTTTCCTCCCAGCATGTGCTGCTGGGCTGATTTACAGCCAGATGAGGTCAAATACCGGACCGGATTTTAAATGCCGGTCCGGGTTTTGGCAGCACCTGGCTGTCCTTAAATAGGCAGCTGGGCTCAGAAGCCATGTCTCTGTGTTGAGATCTGGGAGCCTTGTGTCTGGATGAAGGCTTTCTACCTCTTTGGTGCTACTATCAGCAAAGACTCTTTGAGGCAGAATTGCCGCATGGTGTGAATTACCACCAATACAACAAGTTGACTTTTTGTTTGAATATGACTGCTTGTTTTTTCAATTGCCTAAAGTGTGAATAAAACACTGAACGGAACAGATATATAGAAAAATGAGCAGTGCCACCACATCTGTGCTTTTCATTTATATAAAAACACTGAACTGTTTGATCCAAAGAACTTGTTATTGCCTCTATACTGCGTCCGCTAATCCTGTCTACCAGAGCAAGTCCCCCACAATATATACACTCACCTAAAGAATTATTAGGAACACCATACTAATACGGTGTTGGACCCCCTTTTGCCTTCAGAACTGCCTTAATTCTACGTGGCATTGATTCAACAAGGTGCTGATTGCATTCTTTAGAAATGTTGGCCCATATTGATAGGATAGCATCTTGCAGTTGATGGAGATTTAAGGGATGCACATCCAGGGCACGAAGCTCCCATTCCACCACATCCCAAAGATGCTCTATTGGGTTGAGATCTGGTGACTGTGGGGGCCATTTTAGTACAGTGAACTCATTGTCATGTTCAAGAAACCAATTTGAAATGATTCGAGCTTTGTGACATGGTGCATTATCCTGCTGGAAGTAACCATCAGAGGATGGATACATGTTCTCATTCTGTTTACGCCAAATTCGGACTCTACCATTTGAATGTCTCAACAGAAATCAAGACTCATCAGACCAGGCAACATTTTTCCAGTCTTCAACAGTCCAATTTTGGTGAGCTCGTGCAAATTGTAGCCTCTTTTTCCTATTTGTAGTGGAGATGAGTGGTGGGGTCTTCTGCTGTTGTAGCCCATCCGCCTCAAGGTTGTGCGTGTTGTGGCTTCACAAATGCTTTGCTGCATACCTCGGTTGTAACGAGTGGTTATTTCAGTCAACGTTGCTCTTCTATCAGCTTGAATCAGTCGGCCCATTCTCCTCTGACCTCTAGCATACACAAGGCATTTTTGCCCACAGGACTTCCGCATACTGGATGTTTTTCCCTTTTCACACCATTCTTTGTAAACCTTAGAAATGGTTGTGCGTGAAAATCCCAGTAACTGAGCAGATTGTAAAAATACTCAGACCGGCCCGTCTGGCACCAACAACCATGCCACGCTCAAAATTGCTTAAATCACCTTTCTTTCCCATTCTGACATTCAGTTTGGAGTTCAGGAGATTGTCTTGACCAGGGCCACACCCCTAAATGCATTGAAGCAACTGCCATGTGATTTGTTGACTAGATAATTGCATTAATGAGAAATAGAACAGGTGTTCCTAATAATTCTTTAGGTGAGTGTATATATATACAGTACAGACCAAAAGTTTGGACACACCTTCTCATTCAAAGAGTTTTCTTTATTTTCATGACTATGAAAATTGTAGATTCACACTGAAGGCATCACAACTATGAATTAACACATGTGAAATTATATACATAACAAACAAGTGTGAAACAACTGAAAATATGTCATATTCTAGGTTCTTCAAAGTAGCCACCTTTTGCTTTGATTACTGCTTTGCACACTCTTGGCATTCTCTTGATGAGCTTCAAGAGGTAGTCCCCTGAAATGGTTTTCACTTCACAGGTGTGCCCTCTCAGGTTTAATAAGTGGTATTTGTTGCCTTATAAATGGGGTTAGGACCATCAGTTGCGTTGAGGAGAAGTCAGGTGGATACACAGCTGATAGTCCTACTGAATAGACTGTTAGAATTTGTATTATGGCAAGAAAAAAGCAGCTACAGTAGGTGAACCCGATTTTGTGTCAATCTCGCTCTCTTTCTCGGCGAGATTGAGCACCTACGAGCCCCATCGCGGGAGCCAGCGCCGAGCTGGCTTGCCGCGATAGAGACAGAGCCGTCATAGAAGCGACGGGAGATCCGACTTGGATTCCCGCCAATTCTACACGTGTGCGGCGTTTGTTATGAATCCTGAGGGGGAAGTCCCCGCCGGATTTTAAATAAAAATCCGGCCTGGGTCCCCCCCTCAGGAGCATACCGGGCCCTTAGGTCTGTTATGGGTTGTAAGGAGAGCCCCCCCTACGCCGAAAAAAACGGCGTAGGGGGTCCCCCTACAATCCATACCAGACCCGTATCCAAAGCACGCTACCCGGCCAGCCAGGAAGGGAGTGGGGACGAGCGAGCGCCACCCCCCCCCCCCCTCCTGAGCCGTACCAGGCTGCATGCCCCCAACATGGGGGGGTTGGGTGCCCTGGGGCAGGGGGCGCACTGCGGCCCCCCCACCTCAGAGCACCCTGTCCCCATGTTGATGAGGACAGGGCCCCTTCCCGACAACCCTGGCCGTTGGTTGTCGGGGTATGCGGGCGGGAGGCTTATCGGAATCTGGGAGCCCCCTTTAATAAGGGGGCCCCCAGATACCGGCCCCCCACCCTAAGTGAATGAGTATGGGGTACATCGTACCCCTACCCATTCACCTGCAAGAAAAGTGGTAAAAACACAAATAAACCACACAGTGTATTAAAATATTTTATTTTTCTGCTCCGGAGGCCGCCCCCTGTCTTCTTTATTAGCTCTTTTACCAGGGGGGGCTCTTCTTCTTCCGCTATCCCGACGGGTCTTCTCCGCTATCCGGGGGGTCTTCTCAACTCTCCGGGGTTCTCCTTCTGTCTTCTCCGCTATCCGGGGGGTCTTCTCAACTCTCCGGGGTTCTCCTTCTGTCTTCTCCTTCTGTCTTGTTGACTCGGCGCACCCCGGTTCTTCGTCTCGCGAGACGTCTCGCGAGACGAAGAACCGGGGTGCGCCGAGTCTCGCGAGACGAAGAACCGGGGTGCGCCGAGTCAACAAGACAGAACGAGAAGACAGAAGGAGAACCCCGGAGAGTTGAGAAGACCCCCCCGGATAGCGGAGAAGACAGAAGGAGAACCCAGGAGAGTTGAGAAGACCCCCCGGATAGTGGAGAAGACAGAAGGAGAACCCCGGAGAGTTGAGAAGACCCCCCCGGATAGCGGAGAAGACCCGTCGGGATAGCGGAAGAAGAAGAGCCCCCCCCTGGTAAAAGAGCTAATAAAGAAGACAGGGGGCGGCCTCCGGAGCAGAAAAATAAAATATTTTAATACACTGTGTGGTTTATTTGTGTTTTTACCACTTTTCTTGCAGGTGAATGGGTAGGGGTACGATGTACCCCATACTCATTCACTTAGGGTGGGGGGCCGGTATCTGGGGGCCCCCTTATTAAAGGGGGCTCCCAGATTCCGATAAGCCTCCCGCCCGCATACCCCGACAACCAACGGCCAGGGTTGTCGGGAAGGGGCCCTGTCCTCATCAACATGGGGACAGGGTGCTCTGAGGTGGGGGGGCCGCAGTGCGCCCCCTGCCCCAGAGCACCCAACCCCCCCATGTTGAGGGCATGCAGCCTGGTACGGCTCAGGAGGGGGGGGGGGGGGCGCTCGCTCGTCCCCACTCCCTTCCTGGCTGGCCGGGTAGCGTGCTTTGGATACGGGTCTGGTATGGATTGTAGGGGGACCCCCTACGCCGTTTTTTTCGGCGTAGGGGGGGCTCTCCTTACAACCCATAACAGACCTAAGGGCCCGGTATGCTCCTGAGGGGGGGACCCAGGCCGGATTTTTATTTAAAATCCGGCGGGGACTTCCCCCTCAGGATTCATAACAAACGCCGCACACGTGTAGAATTGGCGGGAATCCAAGTCGGATCTCCCGTCGCTTCTATGACGCGCTTGCTGGGATGTGCTGTCACTATTCCAGTGAGTGCGAGATCTCGGCACCATGTTGCCGAGTATCAGCGCGACGCTGTCGTGCTAAAAGCACAATCTCACAAACACCTACTGTAAGTGAAGACAAAAACGAGTGGCCATCATTACTTTAAGAAATGAAGGTCAGTCAGTAAGCCGAAAAATTGGGAAAACTTTGAAAGTAAGGGCTATTTGACCATGAAGGAGAGTGATGGGGTGCTGCGCCAGATGACCTGGCCTCCACAGTCACCGGACCTGAACCCAATCAAGATGGTTTGGGGTGAGCTGGACCGCAGAGTGAAGGCAAAAGGGCCAACAAGTGCTAAGCATCTCTGGGAACTCCTTCAAGACTGTTGGAAGACCATTTCAGGGGACTACCTCTTGAAGCTCATCAAGAGAATGCCAAGAGTGTGCAAAGCAGTAATCAAAGCAAAAGGTGGCTACTTTGAAGAACCTAGAATATGACATATTTTCAGATGTTTCACACTTGTTTGTTATGTATTTAATTCCACATGTGTTAATTCATAGTTTTGATACCTTCATAGTCATGAAAATAAAGAAAACTCTTTGAATGAGAAGGTGTGTCCAAACTTTTGGTCTGTACTGTATATATATATATATATACAGTGGGGGAAATAATTATTTGACCCCTCACTGATTTTGTAAGTTTGTCCAATGACAAAGAAATGAAAAGTCTCAGAACAGTATCATTTCAATGGTAGGTTTATTGTAACAGTGGCAGATAGCACATCAAAAGGAAAATGGAAAAAATAACTTTAAATAAAAGATAGCAACTGATTTGCATTTCATTGAGTGAAATAAGTATTTGAACCCCTACCAACCATTAAGAGTTCTGGCTCCCACAGAGTGGTTAGACACTTCTACTCAATTAGTCACCCTCATTAAGGACACCTGTCTTAACTAGTCACCTGTATAAAAGACACCTGTCCACAGAATCAATCAATCAAGCAGACTCCAAACTCTCCAACATGGGAAAGACCAAAGAGCTGTCCAAGGATGTCAGAGACAAAATTGTAGACCTGCACAAGGCTGGAATGGGCTACAAAACCATTAGCAAGAAGCTGGGAGAGAAGGTGACAACTGTTAGTGCGATTGTTCGAAAATGGAAGGAGCACAAAATGACCATCAATCGACCTCGCTCTGGGGCTCCACGCAAGATCTCACCTCGTGGGGTGTCAATGGTTCTGAGAAAGGTGAAAAAGCATCCTAGAACTACACGGGAGGAGTTAGTTAATGACCTCAAATTAGCAGGGACCACAGTCACCAAGAAAACCATTGGAAACACATTACACCGCAATGGATTAAAATCCTGCAGGGCTCGCAAGGTCCCCCTGCTCAGGAAGGCACATGTGCAGGCCCGTCTGAAGTTTGCCAATGAACACCTGAATGATTCAGAGAGTGACTGGGAGAAGGTGCTGTGGTCTGATGAGACCAAAATAGAGCTCTTTGGCATTAACTCAACTCGCTGTGTTTGGAGGAAGAAAAATGCTGCCTATGACCCCCAAAACACCGTCCCCACCGTCAAGCATGGGGGTAGAAACATTTTGCTTTGGGGGTGTTTTTCTGCTAAGGGCACAGGACAACTTATTCGCATAAACGGGAAAATGGACGGAGCCATGTATCGTGAAATCCTGAGCGACAACCTCCTTCCCTCTGCCAGGAAACTGAAAATGGGTCGTGGATGGGTGTTCCAGCACGACAATGACCCAAAACATACAGCAAAGGCAACAAAGGAGTGGCTCAAGAAGAAGCACATTAAGGTCATGGAGTGGCCTAGTCAGTCTCCGGACCTTAATCCAATCGAAAACCTATGGAGGGAGCTCAAGCTCAGAGTTGCACAGAGACAGCCTCGAAACCTTAGGGATTTAGAGATGATCTGCAAAGAGGAGTGGACCAACATTCCTCCTAAAATGTGCGCAAACTTGGTCATCAATTACAAGAAACGTTTGACCTCTGTGCTTGCAAACAAGGGTTTTTCCACCAAGTATTAAGTCTTTTTTTGTTAGAGGGTTCAAATACTTATTTCACTCAATGAAATGCAAATCAGTTGCTATCTTTTATTTAAAGTTATTTTTTCGATTTTCCTTTTGATGTGCTATCTGCCACTGTTACAATAAACCTACCATTGAAATGATACTGTTCTGAGACTTTTCATTTCTTTGTCATTGGACAAACTTACAAAATCAGTGAGGGGTCAAATAATTATTTCCCCCACTGTATATATATATATATATATATATATATACAGCAAAAACGAAGGCAGCACTCCAAGTTTGTGAAAAAGGTGGAAGGTTTATTCACCCAACCAGCAGCAACGTTTCAGCTCTCTCTATGGAGCCTTTGTCCAGCTGAGTAACATGTGCATGATGGCATACATAAATAGTGGCAGTGATTAACATGATTACAAATCAATTCCAATGGTCATAAACATAAATAAGATGAATATAAAAATTTACAGTCATATAAAGAGTATAATTCATCCATACAGCTAGTGTACATATAGTGGCGAATAGGCGCATACATAAAAATTCATAGTGTAATTCATACTGTGTACAATATGCCCCAATCTTACATAATCAGTGATTATTGCAGAAGTGAACAAATATGTGAATAAATTAAAGAAAATACTTAAAAACCTTTGAATGGGTAAGAGGCTGAAGCACCATGGTGGAGACTGCTGGCGTCCGGAAACAGCAGCTGCGCATGCGCCGCGCCGCATATTATCGCGAGACTTGCATCAAAACTGAGTGACGTCGCTGGCCATAACAAAGATGGCCACAATGGAAAAAATGGAGTGAGGGCGCCTGCGCCACCAGGCGTTAACGCCCATCCAGCTTCACAGAGTACTAGTTGATAAGATATATACCGCATTTTCAGCAGAGAAGCCGATCCATAGATCGGGGGCCGGCGGTTCAATGCCGGTCACCGTCAGGACATCCGTCATGAAAGGGGGGCGTGGTTCTCATACCAACTCCACCCCATCGTCCAGATATATCGGCGCATCCGCTCCAAAGCGCTCGTGCCTGTCATGTAGTAGCCGATCCAAATCAAGGATCAGTCATAACAGACTGCAAGAGCGCAAGGATCCAATGCATCGGTAAACTTGCAATAACAAAGATATATGAAAAATTTATAAAAAAATGAGGATAACAGCAGGATTATCCAACCGTCCGTGTGGTGTGACCCCAGTCCCACTTACAGGGGCTAGAGCCACAGCAGACAGACAGGGACAATCACTTCACCATTCAGCATCGCAGATAAGTACAAGCGTATAAATGAGGATCGCCGACACAGTTCCTCCAGTCTTCACCCCAACTACCATTCATAGTATGAAGTCATAATAAGATCCTGTATAAAACAGAGGAGATAAGGAGAAAACCAATTAGATAAATAGCACATGTTATTTTCCATAAACGTAATCAGAAAAAGAAAGGACATGCATAGTCAGCAGTCAGACTATCCTGAACTCCACATTTAAGCCCTGGGGTTTCAGGGTGCCCAAAGTATAGATCCAGTATAGTTCACGTTTTTTTAAAAGTTTGACACGATCACCCCCACGTCTGGAAGGGGTTATTTGTTCCAGGATTCTAAATCTTAGGTCATTTTGTGTGTGTTTGGCATCAGCAAAATGTTTTGACACTGGGAGGTCCATTTTTTGTTTCCGAATGGAATAGCGATGTTGGTTGAGACGGGTTTTGACGTCCCAAGTAGTCTCCCCAATGTATAGAAGGTTACAAGGGCAAATCAGCAAGTAAACAACATAGGACGAGTCACATGTTAGGTACTGTCTGATTTTCACATTCTGTCCTGAAATTGGATGGGGAAATGTATCACCTTTCAGCATCAGCTTGCAGTTAATGCAATTATAGCATGGGTAGCAACCCTTCCTGGTGGACCCAAAGTAAGACTCGCATGTCTCCCTGGATGTGCCAATATCTGATTTAACCAGTCTGTCACCTAGATTGCGACTGCGTCGATAGGAGCAAAGAGGTAGGGCCTTAAATTCCTCAATATGTTCAAAGTTACTGGCCAGAATGCGCCAGTGTTTTCTGATAATTGCCGCAATAGTCGTACTATTAGTATTATACTCAGAGACAAACGGGATCCGGGGCTGTGATCGTTTAGGATCACCTAGTCCCGCCTTAATAGTCTCTTTAGTAAGGGGTTTCACCCTATTGGTGTGTTCTTGAATAAGCTTTTTAGGGTAACCGCGTGTCTGGAATTTCTGGCCCATC
Source organism: Bufo bufo (assembly GCF_905171765.1). Lineage (NCBI taxonomy): Eukaryota > Metazoa > Chordata > Amphibia > Anura > Bufonidae > Bufo > Bufo bufo. The sequence continues at coordinate 460,710,198 of NC_053392.1, read as the reverse complement.
TCTTTTAGTCTAACATCAACTAGTGCTGGATCTTGTACAATTTTCTTCACACGAAGGAGTTGACTAAAGGGGAGTGACCTAAGCATGGGTTTTGGATGGTGGCTTTCGTAACGCAACAGTGTGTTTTTGTCGGTTGGTTTTACATATAGGTCGGTTATTAGCTTGTCATTTTGGATGCTAACCTGGGTATCTAAAAATTGTATTGTGGATTCAGAGTGGGAGAGTGTAAATTTCACACTGGGATCAATAGTATTAAGGAAAACGTGGAAGGCGATGAGGTCCTCCGTGGCGCCGACCCAAATCAGGAAAATGTCGTCGATGTATCGCCACCACCCCAGCACACGGCTGAAGTGGTGGCACACATAGACGACAGACTCCTCAAGATGGGACATGTAAAGATTTGCGTAAGTCGGCGCCACGTTGGACCCCATCGCGGTACCACGCAATTGTAGGAAAAAGTCATCCTGAAATAGGAAATAATTCCTGGTCAGGATGAACCTGAGAAGGGAACTTAAGAACTGTTGACAGTCAGTACTGTATTGTGTCTTTTCTAGTGTCTGTTCGATAACTCGTATACCTAACTCATGTTCTATAGAGGTATAGAGGCTTACCACATCGAATGAAGCCAATATTGCCCCCTCTGGTATGGACAGATCTGCAATTTTGGTTAAAAAGTCATTGGTATCTCTGATATGGGAACATGATGCTGTTGCATAAGGACGCAAGATTTTGTCAAGGAAAATAGCTACCTTACAAAACAATGAGTCCACGCCCGAGACGATGGGGCGTCCCGGGGGTGGAGTCAGGGATTTGTGTATTTTCGGTAAAGTATATAAAATGGGCGTTGTCGGCTTGTCACAATATAGAAATGAAAAAATATTGTCATCAATTATACCTTTTTCTTTTGCTCTAATCAAGATATCCTTTAATTCTCTTAGCAGCACAAACTTCGGATCATTATAGATTCTCTCATAAACCTTGGTATCAGCCAATTGCTCTCTAATTTCGGCCACATAGGATCCGGTGTCCATGACCACAACCCCACCACCTTTGTCGGCGGACTTGATGGTGAGGCTGTGGTCCGAAGCCAGATCTCTAAGCGCCGAAATTTCTGCTGAAGTGATATTGGCAAATTTCAATGGGTGCTGAAGTGTATCCCGTTTGAGGCCTTCGATGTCGCGTTTGACCGCGAGACCAAAAGCCTCAATGGCAGGATGGTCAATAACAGGAGTAAAGTCACTTTTAAGAAATAACCCCAAATTTTTCAAATTCAATTCGCTGATACCTGTATTCTCAGACAAAGGTCTAGCATCCTGCTTCGCAAAAAATACCTTCAACTTAATATTACGTATGAATCTCTGCAGATCCATTTCTAAATCAAACCATTTGGTGGCATTTACAGGGCAGAATGATAGACCTTTGTTTAACAAGGACAATTGTGCAGCACTCAATTGTGCCGAAGAAATATTTACCACTGTGTCATGCCCTATATCTTGCGTCTTAAAGTCCTGCCCTGTTGGGGCTGTACATTTTTCCCTTTTCTTCTGTTTGTGTTGTCTCCTCCCCCCTCTGCGAGTCCTGTTGACTCGGGGGTTGCCCCTAAAAAAGGAACAGGGGGCATGGTATCCAATTGTGAATTTGTAGCAATGTCCCGAGCAGAGTGTCCCTGTGACTTTCTATTCCTAGATGGAGAGATAGGACCATACTTCTCTCCCGGCATCCTGCGATTTCTCCTTTGGTCTCCTTGCCAATTGTAAATAAATCCTGTTGCGTAATCATTCAGGTCTCGTATCCATTTGCCACGTTTTTTACTTTGCAGATCCGCCTTAAATTTATCAAAGTGTGGTACACTATTGGTCATATACGAATCAAAGTCCTCTGTAGATAGCACATTTCTCAATTTCACTATCAATTCATCCAGAGTTCCCTGTACTGTCATTTTCTCTTTTTGCAAAAATTCAACATTGAGTAAAATAATATCAAAAGCATATTTGTTCGAAATCTGAACAAATCTGGAACAAAAATCAGCATTATTTGAAAATAAATCAGGTCTTAGATGCGAACGCATCCCTCTTGGGATCCTATGTGCAAGATGGTACTCACTCAAAGTGATAAGATGCAAATCCAGGCTAATAAGGTGCTTATTTTCATTTTCATATTTCTTTTTGAGATCAGTGGCAGAAAATGTGGACAGAAAAGAGACGTCTCTCACCGACTCCTGCAATATCCTCTCTCCATCTTCAGGCGTATAGGAAAATACATCAGGGTGTAGACCTTCACACCAATGAAGGTCTACACCCTGATGTATTTTCCTATACGCCTGAAGATGGAGAGAGGATATTGCAGGAGTCGGTGAGAGACGTCTCTTTTCTGTCCACATTTTCTGCCACTGATCTCAAAAAGAAATATGAAAATGAAAATAAGCACCTTATTAGCCTGGATTTGCATCTTATCACTTTGAGTGAGTACCATCTTGCACATAGGATCCCAAGAGGGATGCGTTCGCATCTAAGACCTGATTTATTTTCAAATAATGCTGATTTTTGTTCCAGATTTGTTCAGATTTCGAACAAATATGCTTTTGATATTATTTTACTCAATGTTGAATTTTTGCAAAAAGAGAAAATGACAGTACAGGGAACTCTGGATGAATTGATAGTGAAATTGAGAAATGTGCTATCTACAGAGGTCTTTGATTCGTATATGACCAATAGTGTACCACACTTTGATAAATTTAAGGCGGATCTGCAAAGTAAAAAACGTGGCAAATGGATACGAGACCTGAATGATTACGCAACAGGATTTATTTACAATTGGCAAGGAGACCAAAGGAGAAATCGCAGGATGCCGGGAGAGAAATATGGTCCTATCTCTCCATCTAGGAATAGAAAGTCACAGGGACACTCTGCTCGGGACATTGCTACAAATTCACAATTGGATACCATGCCCCCTGTTCCTTTTTTAGGGGCAACCCCCGAGTCAACAGGACTCGCAGAGGGGGGAGGAGACAACACAAACAGAAGAAAAGGGAAAAATGTACAGCCCCAACAGGGCAGGACTTTAAGACGCAAGATATAGGGCATGACACAGTGGTAAATATTTCTTCGGCACAATTGAGTGCTGCACAATTGTCCTTGTTAAACAAAGGTCTATCATTCTGCCCTGTAAATGCCACCAAATGGTTTGATTTAGAAATGGATCTGCAGAGATTCATACGTAATATTAAGTTGAAGGTATTTTTTGCGAAGCAGGATGCTAGACCTTTGTCTGAGAATACAGGTATCAGCGAATTGAATTTGAAAAATTTGGGGTTATTTCTTAAAAGTGACTTTACTCCTGTTATTGACCATCCTGCCATTGAGGCTTTTGGTCTCGCGGTCAAACGCGACATCGAAGGCCTCAAACGGGATACACTTCAGCACCCATTGAAATTTGCCAATATCACTTCAGCAGAAATTTCGGCGCTTAGAGATCTGGCTTCGGACCACAGCCTCACCATCAAGTCCGCCGACAAAGGTGGTGGGGTTGTGGTCATGGACACCGGATCCTATGTGGCCGAAATTAGAGAGCAATTGGCTGATACTAAGGTTTATGAGAGAATCTATAATGATCCGAAGTTTGTGCTGCTAAGAGAATTAAAGGATATCTTGATTAGAGCAAAAGAAAAAGGTATAATTGATGACAATATTTTTTCATTTCTATATTGTGACAAGCCGACAACGCCCATTTTATATACTTTACCGAAAATACACAAATCCCTGACTCCACCCCCGGGACGCCCCATCGTCTCGGGCGTGGACTCATTGTTTTGTAAGGTAGCTATTTTCCTTGACAAAATCTTGCGTCCTTATGCAACAGCATCATGTTCCCATATCAGAGATACCAATGACTTTTTAACCAAAATTGCAGATCTGTCCATACCAGAGGGGGCAATATTGGCTTCATTCGATGTGGTAAGCCTCTATACCTCTATAGAACATGAGTTAGGTATACGAGTTATCGAACAGACACTAGAAAAGACACAATACAGTACTGACTGTCAACAGTTCTTAAGTTCCCTTCTCAGGTTCATCCTGACCAGGAATTATTTCCTATTTCAGGATGACTTTTTCCTACAATTGCGTGGTACCGCGATGGGGTCCAACGTGGCGCCGACTTACGCAAATCTTTACATGTCCCATCTTGAGGAGTCTGTCGTCTATGTGTGCCACCACTTCAGCCGTGTGCTGGGGTGGTGGCGATACATCGACGACATTTTCCTGATTTGGGTCGGCGCCACGGAGGACCTCATCGCCTTCCACGTTTTCCTTAATACTATTGATCCCAGTGTGAAATTTACACTCTCCCACTCTGAATCCACAATACAATTTTTAGATACCCAGGTTAGCATCCAAAATGACAAGCTAATAACCGACCTATATGTAAAACCAACCGACAAAAACACACTGTTGCGTTACGAAAGCCACCATCCAAAACCCATGCTTAGGTCACTCCCCTTTAGTCAACTCCTTCGTGTGAAGAAAATTGTACAAGATCCAGCACTAGTTGATGTTAGACTAAAAGAGATGGGCCAGAAATTCCAGACACGCGGTTACCCTAAAAAGCTTATTCAAGAACACACCAATAGGGTGAAACCCCTTACTAAAGAGACTATTAAGGCGGGACTAGGTGATCCTAAACGATCACAGCCCCGGATCCCGTTTGTCTCTGAGTATAATACTAATAGTACGACTATTGCGGCAATTATCAGAAAACACTGGCGCATTCTGGCCAGTAACTTTGAACATATTGAGGAATTTAAGGCCCTACCTCTTTGCTCCTATCGACGCAGTCGCAATCTAGGTGACAGACTGGTTAAATCAGATATTGGCACATCCAGGGAGACATGCGAGTCTTACTTTGGGTCCACCAGGAAGGGTTGCTACCCATGCTATAATTGCATTAACTGCAAGCTGATGCTGAAAGGTGATACATTTCCCCATCCAATTTCAGGACAGAATGTGAAAATCAGACAGTACCTAACATGTGACTCGTCCTATGTTGTTTACTTGCTGATTTGCCCTTGTAACCTTCTATACATTGGGGAGACTACTTGGGACGTCAAAACCCGTCTCAACCAACATCGCTATTCCATTCGGAAACAAAAAATGGACCTCCCAGTGTCAAAACATTTTGCTGATGCCAAACACACACAAAATGACCTAAGATTTAGAATCCTGGAACAAATAACCCCTTCCAGACGTGGGGGTGATCGTGTCAAACTTTTAAAAAAACGTGAACTATACTGGATCTATACTTTGGGCACCCTGAAACCCCAGGGCTTAAATGTGGAGTTCAGGATAGTCTGACTGCTGACTATGCATGTCCTTTCTTTTTCTGATTACGTTTATGGAAAATAACATGTGCTATTTATCTAATTGGTTTTCTCCTTATCTCCTCTGTTTTATACAGGATCTTATTATGACTTCATACTATGAATGGTAGTTGGGGTGAAGACTGGAGGAACTGTGTCGGCGATCCTCATTTATACGCTTGTACTTATCTGCGATGCTGAATGGTGAAGTGATTGTCCCTGTCTGTCTGCTGTGGCTCTAGCCCCTGTAAGTGGGACTGGGGTCACACCACACGGACGGTTGGATAATCCTGCTGTTATCCTCATTTTTTTATAAATTTTTCATATATCTTTGTTATTGCAAGTTTACCGATGCATTGGATCCTTGCGCTCTTGCAGTCTGTTATGACTGATCCTTGATTTGGATCGGCTACTACATGACAGGCACGAGCGCTTTGGAGCGGATGCGCCGATATATCTGGACGATGGGGTGGAGTTGGTATGAGAACCACGCCCCCCTTTCATGACGGATGTCCTGACGGTGACCGGCATTGAACCGCCGGCCCCCGATCTATGGATCGGCTTCTCTGCTGAAAATGCGGTATATATCTTATCAACTAGTACTCTGTGAAGCTGGATGGGCGTTAACGCCTGGTGGCGCAGGCGCCCTCACTCCATTTTTTCCATTGTGGCCATCTTTGTTATGGCCAGCGACGTCACTCAGTTTTGATGCAAGTCTCGCGATAATATGCGGCGCGGCGCATGCGCAGCTGCTGTTTCCGGACGCCAGCAGTCTCCACCATGGTGCTTCAGCCTCTTACCCATTCAAAGGTTTTTAAGTATTTTCTTTAATTTATTCACATATTTGTTCACTTCTGCAATAATCACTGATTATGTAAGATTGGGGCATATTGTACACAGTATGAATTACACTATGAATTTTTATGTATGCGCCTATTCGCCACTATATGTACACTAGCTGTATGGATGAATTATACTCTTTATATGACTGTAAATTTTTATATTCATCTTATTTATGTTTATGACCATTGGAATTGATTTGTAATCATGTTAATCACTGCCACTATTTATGTATGCCATCATGCACATGTTACTCAGCTGGACAAAGGCTCCATAGAGAGAGCTGAAACGTTGCTGCTGGTTGGGTGAATAAACCTTCCACCTTTTTCACAAACTTGGAGTGCTGCCTTCGTTTTTGCTGTATGTCTACAATCTGGACCTTGGTCACAGGTCTTATAAGGAGGACTTTTTGCACCCACATTTATTATTTTTTTGAGTGCTGCTTCTTTTCTTTTCTCTTCTATATATATATATATATATCAGGGGCAGACTGATCAGTCAGGCACTTCGGACGTGATCCGAGGGCCCGGCCAGGAAGGGGGCCCGCGGTGGCGGAAGGTCACAGGGAGATGAACGCTTCTATTGTGGAAGCGTTCATCTCCATAATCATCTGTATTGCCATCCTTAGGACAGCGATACAGATGGCTGTGCTGTGGGGCAGGGGAGGGAGAGGTGTCTCCCTTCCCTGTTCCTCTGATAGGCTGCTGACACAAGGCCCGCAGCCTATCAGAGGCCGGTTCATGTGGCGCGATGACGTCATCGCACCGCCTGAGCTGTACAGCGCGGCACACAGGCCGGAAAAGGCCTGCATTCCAGCGGAGGTAAGTAAAAGTGATTTTTTTTGTTTGTTTTTTTGGACTATCTGTTACTGGCACATGGGGGGGAGGAGAGAGGCACTTGATACTGGCACAAGGCGGGGGGGTTAAGGGAGAGAGGCACTTGATACTGGAACATAGGGGGAAGGAAGGAGAGAGGCCCTTGATACTGGCACATGGGAGGGAGGTAGGAGAGAGGCACTTGATACTGGCATATGGGGGGGATAGAGTCACTTGATACTGGCACATGGGGGGAAGGAGAGAGACACTTGATACTGGCACATGGGGGTGGGGAAGAAGAGAGGCACTTGATACTGGCACATGGGGGCACTTGATACTGGCACATGGGGGGCACTTAATACTGGCATATGGGGGCATGAGAGAGGCTCTTGATACTGGCACATGGGGGGGCACATTGATACTGGCACATGGGGAGCACTTGATACTGGCATATTGGGGGGCACTTGATACTGGCAGATGGGGTGGCACTTGATACTGGCATATGGGGGGCACTTTATACTGGCACATGGGGGGGGAAGAGAGGCACTTGTTACTGGCACATGGGGGAGAGAGGCACTTGTTACTGGCACATGGGGGGAGGAACTTGTTACTGGCACATGGGGGGAGAGAGGCACTTGTTACTGGCACATGATTGGGGGATATCTATGGGGGGCACTTGTTACTGGCACATTATTATGGGGCACTATGGGGGCTTCTACTGAGGCCACAAAGAAGGGGTATTTTATATGGGGGCTCTGTGTGGTACTAGTATTATCAGGGGTATTATCTGTTTCTGCAGTATAGTATTGGGAAGCACAGCGGCATAGTATTTGGGGTAGTAGGATGATTTGTCCAGAAGATGGGAGGATGATGGAAAAGTAGTAAACTACGATTTTTTGTTGTTGTCAAACTTCAGAGGCAGAAAATGGCGACAAAATGGTGGTCTGGTCAAAAAGGAGAAGGCGAGGACAGAGAACATCTACATCAAAGGAGACGTCACTGGATGTAAGCGGTATGGGGCGCTGTATTTCTGTAGTGATGGGATCAGGGGCATAACGACTGCGGTGCGACCGCGGCGTGGAGGTGGGATATGGGCGTGGCTGGAGGCGGGACATGGGTGTGGCTAGAGGCGGAGCATGGGTGGGGCCCTTGATCTATTTTGCCCAGGGGCCCTGAGGGTTATCAGTCCGCCCCTGATATATATATATATATATATATATATATCTCCTTTAATCTGTAGTCTCCTGGAGTCTACTCTGCTATCTAAATATTCTATGATCTGTAGTTCAGAATATTGTGTTGCTGTTTTGGGATTTGTGTCTGTTGTTTTCCAGTATTTTTCTGGTTGCATTGCTGGGTAGAATTCAGAGCAGGGGCAGTTCAGTATTGATTCATTTCAGTTCACTGTCATTAATCCATGCAGTCTTCCTGCATGCCATGCATCTGCCATCCACTCCATTGCTAGATCATCTCCTCCTTCTGTGATGGTCAGCATTCGGTTCTTACCATCTGCTGCTGAGTTTAAGTGTCTTTTTTTCTGCCAGTATTGATAGGTGCGTCATTTCTGTGTTTTTTGCATCTGGTTGTTGTGCAGTTCAGCCCTACTTTAAGTCGTGGGGGTATCTGAGTACTATGAACCACAGTTAGGACGTGGGAAAAGCAACTGCTACAGATGAAGTCCAGTATTTGCAGTTTGGTGCACAATGGATGTCGTCATATTAACTTAGTATACAAGAATGTCAAAAGGTGGGTACAAGAGACCATAGTAAGGCCAAACTTTTTACAATCCTTAGCTAAATGTGTTCTCCCTAATGGGGGAAATATGATGGGTTTCAAGGGTTAGAGGATATTGTTGCTGAAAATGTAGTACAGTAGTCAAGTGTATTGGGTATATTGCAAAAATAAGAAAAAGCAATATCACCTGGTGGAGCTTAAAGGGAACCTGTCATCAACTTTATGCTGCCCATACTAACAGCAAAATAAAGTAGAGACAGGTGAGTTGAGTTCGGCGGTCTGTCATTTAAAAGTTACAAGTAAGTGGTTGCCGAGAACCAACATCACAATCATTGCAGTCTGGGCCTGGAAATGAGTCACGGCCACCTGAGAAGAGTCATGGTTATTCATGAATTCCTGCTCTCCCTGCCCACCTGCTGATGATTGACAGACTTCAACCTAGTTTTCTCCCTTTCTCTCTAGGAGAGAACTGCCAATCCTCAGCAGATGGGTGAGAGAGCAGGAGATTATAAATAACCATGACTCTTCTCAAGTAGATTTGACTCTTTTCAAGGCCTGGGCTGCAATGATTATGATGCTGGTTCTCAGCAAAATTTATTTCAGGATAACCCACTGGACCCAGGAGGTCAAATAAATGGTTCAATAGTCTAAGACTATAAATTCCTGTTTGTGGTCTTTTATTAAAACATGTATTAAATACTTGAGGCGACTACGTTAAAGAAATGCCCAAAAAAGAGTCAAAATGGATATTCAATATGGACATCCTAATACCCAATGGTTTAAACGCAGAGATAGAACTGTTTGCGTTTGAATGATGACTGGTGATGGATTCATGCAGGATTGGCAGGGAAGGGGTTAAGGTTCCAGACAAGCGCATAAATAGAGAGAGCGTGAACAGCCAGGTAATACTCCCTGAGGAAGAACATCGTCTGTTCGAAACGCGTTGGAGAAGAGATACCTGGCACCGGTGGTCATTGATGACCGCTGCAGTGACGTCACTCACAGCTCCGAGCGAGCGCTAATCACTTTCAGTGGAAACCTCCACCTGCTGTAGCATCGCCAAGCTACACAATACCTGGATTGATTCTGGATTCAAGCATTGATGATCCAGTGAATAACGTACACCGAATGGACAATCACTAATTGCAGGAAAGTAAAACTTCTGCATCAAGCACGGGAACACGATGGGAGCATCAGAGCACAAACAGGAGTCTACATTTCAGGTACACTGGTTAAGCCAGTTGTATACTTGTAAATTGATGTAATCCCATGTGCATAAATTTAGCTCATCTGTGATTCCTGTATATTAATCTCAACACGTCCCATAGCGCAGTATCATAAGTATTTAATACATTACCTTTCCTTGTACGGCAGTCTGTGAGGTGCTGCTGTGATACCGCTGCTGCTACACTTAGCATCCACGGAGCGCCCCTGAAGCGACCCCCTATTTAGCTTTTATTAAAACATAACTTTTATTTCTTGTTTAAAGACAACAAAACAGAACTAAAAAAAAAAATTAAAAATACATATGGAGGGATACTTTATAGGGGTACGAGTATGTGACGTTAACTTATTTGTCTAGCGTGCCACCTGGCACTTGATTGTTAACTTGTTTGTCTACGGTGTCACCTGGCACCGATAGTCATATAGACTAAACTACACTCTATAAGCAGGTCGACCTAGGAGCTATGCTGATCGCTACTTTGGATTAATTGTCTTATCTAGGGCTATGCTGTATCCATTGTCGATTACTGCTAAATAGTAGTCTATTCTACCCCTATCATGTGAGCTTGTGCGCACAGCGTCTGCAGATCGCTGTGCTGTTGCTCAGAGTGGCCCTGCCATAATATTTAAAATGTTATGTTTCACCGCTCAAGGCGGCGTCTTCAGGGGAATGGAGCTACAACCAACACGAATGTTTGCTATGGGATGTACAGTCGTGGCCAAAAGTTTGGAGAATGGCACAAATATTAGTTTTCACAAAGTTTGCTGCTAAACTGCTTTTAGATCTTTGTTTCAGTTGTTTCTGTGATGTAGTGAAATATAATTACATGCACTTCAAACGTTTCAAAGGGTTTTATCGACAATTACATGACATTTATGCAAAGAGTCAGTATTTGCAGTGTTGACCCTTCTTTTTCAGGACCTCTGCAATTCGACTGGGCATGCTCTCAATCAACTTCTGGGCCAATTCCTGACTGATAGCAACCCATTCTTTCATAATCACTTCTTGGAGTTTGTCAGGATTAGTGGGTTTTTGTTTGTCCACCCGCCTCTTGAGGATTGACCACAAGTTCTCAATGGGATTAAGATCTGGGGAGTTTCCAGGCCATGGACCCAAAATGTCAATGTTTTGGTCCCCGAGCCACTTAGTTATCACTTTTGCCTTATGGCACGGTGCTCCATCGTGCTGGAAAATGCATTGTTCTTCACCAAACTGTTGTTGGATTGTTGGAAGAAGTTGCTGTTGGAGGGTGTTTTGGTACCATTCTTTATTCATGGCTGTGTTTTTGGGCAAAATTGTGAGTGAGCCCACTCCCTTGGATGAGAAGCAACCCCACACATGAATGGTCTCAGGATGCTTTACTGTTGGCATGGCACAGGACTGATGGTAGCGCTCACCTTTTCTTCTCCGGACAAGCCTTTTTCCAGATGCCCCAAACAATCGGAAAGAGGCTTCATCAGAGAATATGGCTTTGCCCCAGTCCTCAGCAGTCCATTCACCAATCTTTCTGCAGAAGATCAATCTGTCCCTGATGTTTTTTTTTGGAGAGAAGTGGCTTCTTTGCTGCCCTTCTTGACACCAGGCCATCTTCCAAATATCTTCACCTCACTGTGCATGCAGATGCGCTCACACCTGCCTGCTGCCATTCCTGAGCAAGCTCTGCAAGTTCTTGATGATCCTATAAATTGTTGATTGAGGTGCAATCTTAGTAGCCACAATATCCTTGCCTGTGAAGCCATTTTTATGCAACGCAATGATGGCTGCACGCATTTCTTTGCAGGTCACCATGGTTAACAATGGAAGAACAATGATTTCAAGCATCACCCTCCTTTTAACATGTCAAGTCTGCCATTTTAACCCAATCAGCCTGACATAATGATCTCCAGCCTTGTGCTCGTCAACATTCTCCTCTGAGTAACAAGACGATTACTGAAATGATCTCAGCAGGTCCTTTAATGACAGCAATGAAGTGCAGTGGAAAGGTTTTTTTGGGATTAAGTTAATTTTCATGGCAAAGAAGGACTATGCAATTCATCTGATCACTCTTCATAACATTCTGGAGTATATGCAAATTGCTATTATAAAAACTTAAGCAGCAACTTTTCCAATTTCCAATATTTATGCAATTCTCAAAACTTTTGGCCACGACTGTACTATATACTTCACCTATGAGTGTTCCCATTTCACATTAGCGGTCGTGTCTTAGAGCGAATCAGATCCACATCTTTGATCATGATGTCAGCATTCAGCACCAATCCGAAAGCTGATTACTCGGATTTCGAGTTGTCCGATTCTAGAGTTGACAGTGAGCATGCGCTTGGACTTTAACATTTAGGTTCTGAATATTCCATGCGCATGCGCCGAGACTTTAAATTTTTCGAGTTGTTACTTTTAGAGGGGGCATGCGCAAGGACTTAGAAATTTCTGTTCTGAATGTTTCATGCACATGCGCCAGGACTTACAAATCTAGACCTCAAATCCCATGATTACCACGCATGCGTCAAGAGCTTAGACTAATTTCCAGCTCTGAGACGCATGCGTTAGGACTTAGAGGATCGAAATCTTCGCTTAAGCCTGTGCGCAGATGTCAGAACTTAGTCCACTTAGCAGCCTGTCAAGTTTTTACAGCGCATGCGCTGCAACTTGGAGATTTTACGCCGCTCTCTGTATGGTTAATACATATGTATTAGGGACTTATAATTGATCCTGATTCGCTGTGCCAGGTAAATGTGCGCTGGGACTCAAAATGCTGCAATGCATGTACATTGAGAGTCCATCTAGTCATCTGGTCACTAGAGTGGGAGATTTTTATGTTTAGATAGATAATGCTACTCAGATGTATTGAGTTAAAATCTTTCCACATATATTGGAATTTTACTCCCAATGTTTACATGTACATATCATATGACATCAATGTGTACAATTATTGGAACTTTCTTCAAATATCTCTGTTATACATTCATCATGAAATTGAGAATATTATTGCCCTATTCCTTCTCAATCATCTCACTTTTTGCTATTTTTTACTGGTGATATTTTACTAGTTTCTATTTAGATTCTTTATAAAGAAACAGAGAGAGCAACATTATCGATACCACTACAATCCCAGCCCCTGGAGCCTAGGAATATGACTCTCCCTAGCTCTCTTCATATAAATGCTGTAAAAGAAAAGCCTTCATTCAGTCCATTTGGACTCATAGTGTTAAGCCTTTGGATCCACCGTGCTTCACACTGTAGGAGTTTCCTGTCTAGATTCCCTCCTATCGGGCCCAGACTTAGTTTTTCAATACCCCAAAAGCGTAGGACAGATATTTTATTGTCGTGTACATATTTAATGTGTCTCGCGATCGGGGTATCTTTACCCGTCTCAATAGAGCTCAATGGCCTGAGATACGACGTCTCAACTCCTGTGTGGTCTTACCCACCTATAACTTGGGGCATGGGCATGATGCTATATATACGACTCCTTGTGTTTTACATTTGATCAGTTGTCTGATCTCATATTCTTTCCTGTCATCAGGATTCATAATTTTTTTTACCTCAATGACGTGTTTTCTGTTCCTCTCTCTTTTAGGTGGCTGTGTACTAGTTGGTCTTTCAAGTTTGGACCTCTCCTATAGGTGACACTCGGGTTTACGGTAAGGACTGATTTAAGATCTCTATCTGTCTGGATAATATGCCAGTGTTTTTCCAGTATATGATATATTTCTTTATTATAGCCATCAAAGGTCCCTATGCATCTGATGATCTCGGTTTTTTTAGTCTGAGTTGTTTTGAGTAGATCATCTCTGTTTGTAGTCTTTGCTCTGTTATATGCTCTTTTTAGGGGGGCCATAGGGTATCCCCTCTTCTTGAATCTCTCACGGAGATGTCCACTTTCTCTCATAAATAAAGCCTCATCTGAACAATTCCACCGAGCCCTCAAGTATTGGCCAGTGGGTATCCCCCTCTTCAGAGGTGAGGGGTGCCAGCTCGTCCAATGCAGATAACTGTTAGTAGAGGTCGGTTTCCAATGTATCTCAGTGTCCAGATGGTCATTTTCTATAATTTAGATTTTTAGATCAAGGAACACTATCTCTCTCTCCTGGTTCTCAGCAACCACTTAGTTTTAGCTCATGAGTGGCACACCGCTGAGATCAGCATTTCTGTCGCTATTTTATGCTGCCCTCAGTGAGGTCAGCATAAAGTTGATGACAGGTCCCTTTAAAGGAAAAGGTTAGTGAACAGTTAAAGAAAAAGAACGTTTACACACTAAGAAAAGCTATGTAAGACAAAGGGTATGATAAATAGTGTTGGGCGCGAATATTCGAATCACCAATATTAATCGCGAATATCGGCACTTCGAGAATATTGCGAATATTTAGAATATAGTGATATATATTCGTATTTTCGAATATTCTAGATTTTTTTTCATCTGAACCTATGATCCCTCCCTGCTTCTTGCTTGTGGGCGATGAATTTTATGGTAAACATCTCTCAAACCCCATTTGTGCCATCTACAAGAGAAAAGTTTATAAACAGTGAGGTTTCTGCTTCCTTTATACATAATATAAACAACCGAAAATGAATGAAGGGTGGCTGCGCAGGCGCAGTGCGCCCTCCTTCACTTGGGGGGCTCCGTTCTCGATATAGGTGCAGGTCCCAGCAGTGGGACCCACAACTATAAGACAATGGGGGCATATACTAGCGATATGCCCCCATTGTCCATGATGAGACAACCCGTTTAAAGGGGTTGTTCCATCTCACGGTTTCCACAGCAAGATGGGACTAAGTACCATCACTGAGTTACCAGGCTTACAGAAACAGCTGAGTAGGCCGGCACTGTTTCTGTTACGCCCACTGTAATGAATGGAAGCTACAGGAGCAGCTTAGCTTATTCTGCATAGCCATTAAAACACATGCGGTATGCAAAAAAAAAATTGCTAATGTTTTTTATGCTTTTTTTAGCAGCAAAAAAACAGAACAGAAAAAATGTACAGTACAGACTAAAAGTTTGGACACACCTTCTCATTCAAAGAGTTTTCTTTATTTTAATGACTATGAAGGCATCAAAACTATGAATTAACACATGTGGAATTATATACATAACAAACAAGTGTGAAACAACTGAAAATATGTCATATTCTAGGTTCTTCAAAGTAGTCACCTTTTGCCTTGATTACTGCTTTGCACACTCTTGGCATTCTCTTCATGAGCTTCAAGAGGTAGTCTGGGTTCAGGTCCGGTGACTGTGGAGGCCAGGTCATCTGGCGCAGCACCCCATCACTCTCCTTCATGGTCAAATAGCCCTTACTTTAAAGTTTTCCCAATTTTTCGGCTGACTGACTGACCTTCATTTCTTAAAGTAATGATGGCCACTCGTTTTTCTTTACTTAGCTGCTTTTTTCTTGCCATAATACAAATTCTAACAGTCTATTTAATAGGACTATCAGCTGTGTATCCACCTGACTTCTCCTCAACGGTCCCAACCCCATTTATAAAGCAAGAAATCCCACTTATTAAACCTGACAGGGCACACCTGTGAAGTGAAAACCATTTCAGGGGACTACCTCTTGAAGCTCATCAAGAGAATGCCAAGAGTGTGCAAAGCAGTAATCAAAGCAAAAGGTGGCTACTTTGAAGAACCTAGAATATGACATATTTTCAGTTGTTTCACACTTGTTTGTTATGTATATAATTCCACATGTGTTAATTCATAGTTTTGATGCCTTCAGTGTGAATCTACAATTTTCATAGTCATGAAAATAAAGAAAACTCTTTGAATTAGAAGGTGTGTCCAAACTTTTGGTCTGTACTGTATGTGCGTCTTAAAAGTGTGACTTTTAAGACTTTAGTAGAAATGATCCTTGAACACAGAATACCAAAAAATGTCCGACCAACTGGGCAAATACAATTTCTTGCATTGAAAGGGTTCAGGCTACCTGCACACATAGTGGATTATACACAGTGTAGTACAGTATCAGCAAAGTGTATGAGAATAGACAATTCTCATGTACACTTTGGGGATTTGTTCTGTGAAAAAATGTACCTGCCGTGCATGTCAAATATGTTTGTGGTTTTCCCTACGGAGTTCACCCTTTTCAAATGAAGGGTGACATATGCTCAAAAATTGCATCAAATCAGCACCAAAAAACGCAATTAGAAATTTTGTTTTTTGATGAGGTTTGGATATAGAAACACACAGAAATCTGCAGATCTTCTGTGCGTTCACCTGCACCTAAGAGTAAAAAAGGAAAACAATGTTACCTGTTTGCTTTTATTAGTAAGGCAATTTATTTAGTTTCAATAAGTGAAACTATTTAGTTAGATGTGCCCCATAGCTTGATGAGAACCCAGGGGCTGATCTTCCGATTAGTTACACAATATTTCTGCTGTTTTAATTACATCTATTTAAGGTTCAGGCTTTCTACTTCTACTCCTAATCAAAAGATCAAAAGACCAGATAGGTAGGTAGAAGTAAAATAGCCCCCTCCACCTTTGGTAGGGTTGTTTAGGACTTGTCCTATTGTTTCTTCTACACGGCTACACGGCAGATCCACAACTTCCCGTACGGCATACATCCAGTGTCTCCTGCACCTATCATCTCGGACCTATCCCAGTATCTACAAGGGTCTGGTAAGACTGCTCACGCCTTTCACTAGACGGAGCAGATTTATTGTCTTTACCAGCCATCAGGGTACCATTAAGTTGGCTCGTTTATGTATGTATGTCTATATATTGTAGTGAGTCGTATTATTCTGTTCATTCTAGACCTGATTAAAAGTTATATTTTAAATAATCACACTCCCCCTCCTTCCGTAGGGGCCCATCTTTTGCTCATTTACCTTGGAGTGCTTACATAGCCTGAATAGACTCAGAGCTCTGATCCATTTATGCTAATATTAAATAAATAAAACACATCAAAAGTTAAAACCATAAAACTCCAGACTATATATGCTCTTACACAAGTCCATCTGTTTGTGAATGATCTGAGTACTGCACAGTGTAAATAGGCCCCTATTATTGGGGTAGTCCTCCCTTAGATTGTATATTCCTAGGGATATTAAACTGTGCAAACTCAACTGAAAGTGTATAAAGTTTCAGTTATACTCTTCCAATCAGGTTATCCACCCTTAAAGAAATCACTTGGTGCAACGGAATGCCAGGTAAGTGTAAGTCTTTGTATATGTGGGTGTCTAATATCCGGACCTGTTCATTAAGAAATGTAGAAGACTCTTGTGTATTTGAATGGTCCCAAAGGTATGCAGCCAGTATACTATTTTCACAAAGATCTTAGTGGCCAATGTGCCAGTTACACAAAGAATTAAATAATAGCTGAGGGTTCGGTACTTTACCACTCCACGCTGCCAAGGCCGTCCGTGTAATATCTTCTTTCTTTGTGCTGCTAGCGTCCGGACCGAAGGTGCGTCGACTTTGTGTGTTGATCCTGGCCAAACAAAACTTTAGACATCCACAAGATATGTATCTATTAGTCCAGTATTGGCCCCATGAGTCTCTCACTGTTCTGCACCAGACACGTTTTGGGGCTACACATGCCCCTTTCTCAATGGTTGAACAGTGAGTGTCAGAGGCTTCCTTTTATATGGTACATACGGGATAAAGCAGTGCTTGCTGGGAAAGTGAGATAACCTCAATATATAGATCCGGACTTCTGAGCACTTATGGATAATGCGGAAGATCCAATGAAATCAAATAACTTAATATATCCATGGATACAATATACACCAAATGCAAAAATATACTTCTAAATAAACTTCTAAATATGCTTCTTGAAAAACCCACCAAAAAATGTAAATCATATAATTACCATAATATGTCTACACATCGAAAGCACAAAGACGCAATTGTGTTTTAAATGTGTCTTCTGTGCCTTATTTGATTTACATCATATTTCACAATATTGGCATCATGGTGCTGATCTAGGACACTAAATCTAGCCTATAGAAGTAAATGTGTCCCATATAGTTTAGGATGTCAAGGAATGTTACTGTGAGAAGGTAACAGGTATTGTTGCTAGGAGGTATACTTGCAGATGCATGGGGGAGGAGACCTGCCGGGGAGGAGAGATCAGGGTGCTGATAAACAGCCTGATCCGATGTCCCTTCCCCAACAGACCGCCACCCCAATATTCTATAGAAATCCAAATACTTCCATTTCTGCATTTAGACCTCTTGAAATCGAAATCAAATATTATTTTGGACTCCACTCTAGACATACAGTACAGACCAAAAGTTTGGACACACCTTCTCATTCAAAGAGTTTTCTTTATTTTCATGACTATGAAGGCATCAAAACTATGAATTAACACATGTGGAATTATATACATTATATACATAACAAACAAGTGTGAAACAACTGAAAATACGTCATATTCTAGGTTCTTTTGCTTTGATTACTGCTTTGCACTGCTTTGCACACTCTTGGCATTCTCTTGATGAGCTTCAAGAGGTAGTCCCCTGAAATGGTCTTCCAACAGTCTTGAAGGAGTTCCCAGAGATGCTTAGCACTTGTTGGCCCTTTTGCCTTCACTCTGCGGTCCAGCTCACCCCAAACCATCTTGATTGGGTTCAGGTCCGGTGACTGTGGAGGCCAGGTCATCTGGCGCAGCACCCCATCACTCTCCTTCATGGTCAAATAGCCCTTACTTTCAAAGTTTTCCCAATTTTTCGGCTGACTGACTGACCTTCATTTCTTAAAGTAATGATGGCCACTCGTTTTTCTTCACTTAGCTGCTTTTTTCTTGCCATAATACAAATTCTATTCAGTAGGACTATCAGCTGTGTATCCACCTGACTTCTCCTCAACGCAACTGATGGTCCCAACCCCATTTATAAAGCAAGAAATCCCACTTATTAAACCTGACAGGGCACACCTGTGAAGTGAAAACCATTTCAGGGGACTACCTCTTGAAGCTCATCAAGAGAATGCCAAGAGTGTGCAAAGCAGTAATAAACGCAAAAGGTGGCTACTTTGAAGAACCTAGAATATGACATATTTTCAGTTGTTTCACACTTGTTTGTTATGTATATAATTCCACATGTGTTAATTCATAGTTTTGATGCCTTCAGTGTGAATCTACAATTTTCATAGTCATGAAAATAAAGAAAACTCTTTGAATTAGAAGGTGTGTCCAAACTTTTGGTCTGTACTGTATGTGCGTCTTAAAAGTGTGACTTTTAAGACTTTAGCAGAAATGATCCTTGAACACAGAATACCAAAAAATGTCCGACCAACTGGGCAAATACAATTTCTTGCATTGAAAGGGTTCAGGCTACCTGCACACATAGTGGATTATACACAGTGTAGTACAGTATCAGCAAAGTGTATGAGAATAGACAATTCTCATGTACACTTTGGGGATTTGTTCTGTGAAAAAATGTACCTGCCGTGCATGTCAAATATGTTTGTGGTTTTCCCTACGGAGTTCACCCTTTTCAAATGAAGGGTGACATATGCTCAAAAATTGCATCAAATCAGCACCAAAAAACGCAATTAGAAATGTTGTTTTTTGATGAGGTTTGGATATAGAAACACACAGAAATCTGCAGATCTTCTGTGCGTTCACCTGCACCTAAGAGTAAAGAAGGAAAACAATGTTACCTGTTTGCTTTTATTAGTAAGGCAATTTATTTAGTTTCAATAAGTGAAACTATTTAGTTAGATGTGCCCCATAGCTTGATGAGAACCCAGGGGCTGATCTTCCGATTAGTTACACAATATTTCTGCTGTTTTAATTACATCTATTTAAGGTTCAGGCTTTCTACTTCTACTCCTAATCAAAAGATCAAAAGACCAATTACGCAATCAAACTGAACTTTGTACTTTTCTTTATTATAATCTGACAAAAATGTACACTTACAGTAATAATCCCCTGAACAACCAGTGCTGGCAGAACTGTGGGAATATAATATTGCTTGACGTCATTACATTCCCTCACACAAAGGGAAGCCTAATATTGCCTTATTCGCATGGCAGCATTTTCGTCAGTATTTCGCATCAGTCAGTAATTTTGTATTTTTGGTCCATGTCCGATGCATGTTTTTTGCATATCACACACAGACCCATTCATTTCTATGACATCTGTGTGCTGTTTGCATCTGTGTGGCCGTTCTGCAAATTATCAAACATGTCCTATTCCTGTCAGTTTTTAGGAAAAGAATAGTCATTTCTACAATAGGAACTGAGAAAAGTACGAGATTAGCACAACCAGTATTCCTATTTTGTGGATCTTTGGATTGCGGACTGTAAAATATGTAGCTTAACCGTGGAGCACAACGTAAACAGAGAAATGGCGGAAGCAAAGCAAGTTCAGCAAATGGTACAAAACCATAATACTTTATTAGCAAATCCAGGGTACAAGAGCTGACACAAAAGACCTAAATAGATAAAAATAGAGAAATAGTATAATGGAAGGATTTGTACCCTTTCTTTGTGTAGATTCCACTCCTGGCTTAGAAATACTGATGCAAATTACTGCCGTCTAAATAAAGTAACAGGCAATTACATAAAGTCAATAAAGTTGACTCCATTATCAGATGATTCTATGGTATAATTACCATATTTTTTTCTAGTAATCATAACAATGAATTTATTAGAGAATTCTACTAATTCTTAAATTGAAACTTCATGCAGATTTTCACAAGAGATGAAATGAACCTAATAGGGTCATTTATCATACCAAGACCATTAATTTTTTACTCTGGTCCTTCAAATGCAAGTTTCCAAAGTGCTCTGTTTACATTATGCCCTTAAAGGGTAAAACATGAAGGGACAGGGTTCTGAGCACTCTGCAGCTTCAACTTTCATCTCCTCTGTTCAGCTGTCTGAGTGTGTGGAGTAGGGGTCCTATATGCCTTCTATAGATATGTACCCCAAATACTTTCTTTTTTTTTTTTTCTTTGCAAATGTTTAGGTACCTTTTAAGGCAATAAATACTGCTGCACACATAATCTTCTCCCTTTTCAGTGATTTCCTCTATTACTTTATCCAAAGCTGAAAGAATGTGCTAAAAGGAAGCAGCGCTCTGAATTATCTGTATTATGTGCACAGTGCATGCAGTGGCCAGGCAGGGCAGAAAAGTCTGTGAGGTGCAGATTTTGACAATAGCTCTACAACACTGAGTGATTACTAGAGTGAAACAATTAACAACCCACTATGTTACATGACCCTAGTATGGGTTATGAACATTTGCGCAGTTTCACTTTAACCCCTTCCAGACCTTCGGAAAACATGTAAGGCCCAGCTGGCAGGGAGTTCTGGACAAAGAGTGCTGAACGAGGGGGGGTGTGCTTGCCAAATTAGTGACAGGGGCCCAGTTGTTACAAAAAAATTGGGCCCCTGATGTATCCGCCGGCATCGCTGTACACTCCTATGGAGACGGATTAACCCCTTAGATACTGCGGTTAATCATGGGGTGCAAATTGCTGCTATATGAATATATGCTGCATATGCCAGTTACAGAGGTCTATGAGGCACAGCGACATACTGACAGTTCCAGCGACATATCAAAATGACAATGCAGTACAATACAGCATGTAGAAGTCCCCTAGTGGGACCAAAAAAAATAAAAGTAAAAGAGAGTAAAAAAAAAAACAACAGCATTTTATAAAAATAAAAAATAAAAGTTTAAAGTAAAAAATAGTGCCACTATCCCTTCACCAAGTCATTTACTATTGAAAAAATATACCCCCCAAGTAAATCCTGTATTAAAAAAACTATGCCAGTACAGCTATTTTTTGGTCACCTCACCTCACCTCACAAAAAGCATAATATCGAGCGATCAAAAAGTCATATGTACCCCAAAGTGGTACTCATCCTACAAAAAACAAATACCCACAGAAGTATATCGACAGAAAAAAAAAAACATGGCTCTTAGAAAATGGTGACACAAAAAATGACTTCTTTTAAAAAAAATGCTTTTATTGTGTAAAACTAAAAAAACTTGACCTGTTCTATAAAAAATATAACATGATCTACTCAAATGCACATGGTGCTCTCCTGAGCCCTCTCAAACTTTTAAGCAAAAAAATAGGAGGACATGTAGGATGTTTCCAAAACCAGGAATCACAGCATAATAATAAGAGGGCTGACTTTATACACTGGCACACGATGGGCACAAATTTGTGAACTACTGGATAAGTCGTCAATGCACTCCTGGGAAGGTTCACCACTGTTACATGTTTCCTCGCTGGGTTAATGACTATTACTGTAGTTTGCTGGAGTCCCAGAGAGTTAGCAATGATTTTTAAACCTTTTTAGACTGGTAAATTTCAATTACTTTGTTTCGCATGTGTAATTGAATCTCTTTAGATCGGGGCATCACCTTTTATCCTGCCCCACATTGTCAGGTTCTATTTACATGATCTTTAGACCACCCGTGGAATTTCGGCCGAGATCTTCAATCAAGGTGGCGGTGGCTGGCCCGTCGCAAGCAAATGGAGGAGGTAAGTATGATTTTTTTTTGTTTGTTGCAGGTTAAATCGATTCCCTACCATGAAGCATGAGCAAATTCAGCTTTGCGGCAAATCGAATTTATCCAGAAATTTGGATCGCATACCACTTCATTGGATTCGATTCGCTCAACTCTAGTTGTCAAGGTAAGGAAGAGGATACTGTACAATCGTGGCCAAAAGTTTTGAGAATGACACAAATATTAGTTTTCACAAAGTTTGCTGCTAAACTGCTTTTAGATCTTTGTTTCAGTTGTTTCTGTGATGTAGTGAAATATAGTTACACGCACTTCATACATTTCAAAGGCTTTTATCGACAATTACATGACATTTATGCAAAGAGTCAGTATTTGCAGTGTTGGCCCTTCTTTTTTAGGACCTCTGCAATTCGACTGGGCATCATGCTCTCAATCAACTTCTGGGCCAATTCCTGACTGATAGCAGTCAGGAGTTGAGCGAATACCTGGATGTTCGGGTTCAAGAAGTTCGGCCGAACCTGACCCGAACTTCGTCCCAAACCCGAACCCCATTGAAGTCAATGGGGACCCAAACTTTTCGGCACTAAAAAGGCTGTAAAACAGCCCAGGAAAGGGCTAGAGGGCTGCAAAAGGCAGCAAAATGTAGTTAAATCCCCTGCAAACAAATGTGGATAAGGAAATTAATTAAAATAAAAATAAAATAAATAAAAATTAACCAATATCAATTGGAGAGAGGTCCCATAGCAGAGAATCAGGCTTCATGTCAGCAGAGAATCAGTCTTCATGTCATAGCAGAGAATCAGGCTTCATGTCACCCAAAACTGGAACAGTCCATTGTCAGATACACTGCTCAAAAAAATAAAGGGAACACTTAAACAACACAATGTAACTCCAAGTCAATCACACTTCTGTGAAATCAAACTGTCCACTTAGGAAGCAACACTGAGTGACAATCAATTTCACATGCTGTTGTGCAAATGGGATAGACAACAGGTGGAAATTATAGGCAATTAGCAAGACACCCCCAATAAAGGAGTGGTTCTGCAGGTGGTAACCACAGACCACTTCTCAGTTTCTATGCTTCCTGGCTGATGTTTTGGTCACTTTTGAATGCTGCCGATGCTTTCACTCTAGTGGTAGCATGAGACGGAGTCTACAACCCACACAAGTGGCTCAGGTAGTGCAGCTTATCCAGGATGGCACATTAATGCGAGCTGTGGCAAGAAGGTTTGCTGTGTCTGTCAGCGTAGTGTCCAGAGCATGGAGGCGCTACCAGGAGACAGGCCAGTACATCAGGAGACGTGGAGGAGGCCGTAGGAGGGCAACAACCCAGCAGCAGGACCGCTACCTCCGCCTTTGTGCAAGGAGGAACAGGAGGATCACTGCCAGAGCCCTGCAAAATGACCTCCAGCAGGCCACAAATGTGCATGTGTCTGCTCAAACGGTCAGAAACAGACTCCATGAGGGTGATATGAGTGCTCGACGTCCACAGGTGGGGGTTGTGCTTACAGCCCAACACCGTGCAGGACGTTTGGCATTTGCCAGAAAACACCAAGATTGGCAAATTTGCCACTGGCGCCCTGTGCTCTTCACAGATGAAAGCAGGTTCACACTGAGCACATGTGACAGACGTGACAGAGTCTGGAGACGCCGTGGAGAACGTTCTGCTGCCTGCAACATCCTCCAGCATGACAGGTTTGGCTTTAGGTCAGTAATGGTGTGGGATGGCATTTCTTTGGAGGGCCGCACAGCCCTCCATGTGCTCGCCAGAGGTAGCCTGACTGCCATTAGGTACCGAGATGAGATCCTCAGACCCCTTGTGAGACCATATGCTGGTGTGGTTGGCCCTGGGTTCCTCCTAATGCAAGACAATGCTAGACCTCATGTGGCTGGAGTGTGTCAGCAGTTCCTGCAAGACGAAGGCATTGATGCTATTGACTGGCCCGCCCGTTCCCCAGACCTGAATCCAATTGAGCACATCTGGGACATCACGTCTCGCTCTATCCACCAACGTCACGTTGCACCACAGACTGTCCAGGAGTTGGCAGATGCTTTAGTCCAGGTCTGAGAGGAGATCCCTCAGGAGACCAACCGCCACCTCATCAGGAGCATGCACAGGCGTTGTAGGGAGGTCATACAGGCACGTGGAGGCCACACACACTACTGAGCCTGATTTTGACTTGTTTTAAGGACATTACATCAAAGTTGGATCAGCCTGTAGTGTGTTTTTCCACTTTAATTTTGAGGGTGACTCCAAATCCAGACCTCCATGGGTTAAAAAATTTGATTTCCATATTTTTATTTTGTGTGATTTTGTTGTCAGCACATTCAACTATGTAAAGAACAAAGTATTTCAGAAGAATATTTAATTAATTCAGATCTAGGTTGTGTTATTTTTGTGTTCCCTTTATTTTTTTGAGCAGTGTATTTAGGCCCCGACACCCAGGCAGAGGAGAGAGGTCCCATAACATAGAATCTGGCTTCATGTCAGCAGAGAATCAGTCTTCATGTCATAGCAGAGAATCAGGCTTCATGTCATAGCAGAGAATCAGGCTTCACGTCACCCACCACTGGAACAGTCCATTGTCACATATTTAGGCCCAGGCACCCAGGCAGAGGAGAGAGGTCCCATAGCAGAGATTCAGGCTTCATGTCAGCAGAGAATCAGTTTTCATGTCATAGCAGAGAATCATGCTTCACGTCACCCAACATTGGAACAGTCCATTGTCATATAATTTAGGCCCCGGCACTCAGACAGAGGAGAGAGGTCCCATAACAGAGATTCAGGCTTCATGTCAGCAGAGAATTTTCACAGATTGAACATAATCCTGTTCAGGGAATTCTATAGTAGAACGTGATCAGGACACAAGAATTCACAGTAGTATCATCATTCTAAAATATAACTTTTAATGTAAATGTATAATAAGATCAGTACACCCTTCATATATAATAGATAATAAATGATGAAAAAGAAAAGAAAAACAATAACCTCTGGGCAAGTAGGATGTTAACTAATGCAATGTTAGTAATCTGGTTAGTAGATGTAAATAAACCTGCTAGGGACAGTAGCCCTAGTTCTAGCCCTGATTGTAGTAGCCCTGCCTAATTACGGAATAGCCGCCCCGATAGGGGCGA